>NW_027601537.1:121515-121991 GCF_053455715.1 Rhinoraja longicauda | reverse complement strand
CCGCACCTGGAAAGACTGTTTGGGTCCTTGGATGGAGTCTAGAGGGAGGCAAAGGGACACAGCCCTCGAAGAACACCTGTTCCTTTACCTCCCCCTCGAAGAACACCTGTCCCTTTACCTCCCCCTCGACCAACACCTGTCCCTTTACCTCTCCCCAGCTAGCCTTCTCACCGTCTCGCCAAATAGCCATCTACCGTTCTAGCGATCTAGCTATCTAGCCATCTAGCCATCTAGGCTAGTTATCTATACATATAGCTATTTAGTTAACGATCTAACTACCCAGCTGTCTCATTTGCTAGGTACCCAGCAATTCAGCTAGATCTAACGAGATCTCCCTCTCTTACGAGGCCCACTGAGGATGAGGGAGAGAAAGCGCACCCCTCAAAGAGCTGCCTATCTAGCGAGATAGCTATCTTACTATCTATATATCCAACTATCCAGCTTTCTAGCTATCTAGCAATGCATGTCGATAGCTA
>NW_027601537.1:77015-121015 GCF_053455715.1 Rhinoraja longicauda | reverse complement strand
TCTGTGTGGGCAGGTGGGACTAGTGTAGATGGGGCATGTTGGTCTGTGTGGGCAGGTGGGACTAGTGTAGGTGGGGTATGTTGGTCTATGTGGGCAGGTGGGACTAGTGTAGATGGGGCATGTTGGTCAGTGTGGGCGGGTGGGACTAGTGTAGATGGGGCATGTTGGTCTGTGTGGGCAGGTGGGACTAGTGTAGATGGGGCATGATGGCTGGTGTGGGCAGGTGGGACTAGTGTAGATGGGGCATGTTGGTCTGTGTGGGCAGGTGGGACTAGTGTAGATGGGGCATGTTGGCCGGTGTGGGCAGGTGGGACTAGTGTAGATGGGGCATGTTGGTCTGTGTGGGCGGGTGGGACTAGTGTAGATGGGGCATGTTGGTCGGTGTGGGCAGGTGGGACTAGTGTAGATGGGGCACGTGTGCTCGCTGCATGTGCTCGCTGTTTCTGGCAACAAAATGGCCGCCACATGTGCTCGCTGTTTCTGGCAACAAAATGGCCACCACATGTGCTCACTGTTTCTGGCAACAAAATGGCCGCCACATGTGCTCGCTGTTTCTGGCAACAAAATGGCCGCCACATGTGCTCGCTGTTTCTGGCAACAAAATGGCCGCCACATGTGCTCGCTGTTGCTGGCAACAAAATGGCCGCCACATGTGCTCGCTGTTGCTGGCAACAAAATGGCCGCCAC
Organism: Rhinoraja longicauda; assembly: GCF_053455715.1. Taxonomy (NCBI): domain Eukaryota; kingdom Metazoa; phylum Chordata; class Chondrichthyes; order Rajiformes; family Arhynchobatidae; genus Rhinoraja; species Rhinoraja longicauda. Next base: position 120,328 of record NW_027601537.1, on the reverse strand, counting down.
ATGTGCTCGCTGTTGCTGGCAACAAAATGGCCTTCTGAGGCAGAGAAGCCCAGATTCACATCTCTCTGACTGAAAAAGTTTCTCCTCATCTCCATTCTAAATGGCCGACCCCTTATTCTTAAACTGTGGCCCCTTGTTCTGGACTCCCCCAACATTGGGAACATGTCTCCTGCCTCATATGTGTCCAACCCCTTAATAATCTTGTACGTTTCGATAAGATCCCCCTCAGTCTTCTAAATTCCAGTGAGTATAAGCCTAGTCTATCCAGTCTTTCTTCATATGAAAGTCCTGCCATCCCAGGGATCGATCTAGTGAACCTTCTCTGTACTCCCTCTAAGGCTAGAATGTCTTTCCTCCGGTTAGGAGACCAAAACTGCACACAATACTCCAGGTGCGGTCTCACCAAGGCCCTGTACAACTGCAGCAGAACCTCCCTGCTCCTATACTCAAATCCTCTTGCTATGAATGGCAACATACCATTCACTTTCTTCACTGCCTGCTGCACCTGCATGCTTGCTTTAAATGACTGGTGCACCATGACACCCAGGTCACGTTGCATCTCCCCTTCTCCCAATCGGTCACCATTCAGGTAATACTCTGCTTTCCTGTTCTTGCCGCCAAAGTGGATAACCTCACATTTATCCACATTATATTGCATCTGCCATGCATTTGCCCACTCGCCTATTCTATCCAAGTCACTCTGCAGCCTCCTAGCATCCTCCTCGCAGCTAACACTGCCACCCAGCTTCGTGTCATCCGCAAACTTAGAGATGTTGCATTCAATTCCCTCGTCCAAATCATTAATATACACTGTAAATAACTGGGGTCCCAGCACTGAGCCTTGCGGTACCCCACTAGTCACTGCCTGCCATTCCGAAAAGGACCCGTTTATTCCTACTCTTTGCTTCCTGTCCGCCAACCAATTTTCTATCCACCTCAAAACTGAACCCTCAATACCGTGCGCTTTAAGTTTGTACACCAATCTCCTATGTGGGACCTTGTCGAAGGGCTTCTGAAAGTCCAGATATAACACATCGACTGGTTCTCCCTTATCCACTCTGCTAGTTACATCCTCGAAGAATTCTATAAGATTCGTCAGACATGATTTGTGAATTATTATTGTGAATTAATTTATTATTGTGAGGGGGAGGGGGAGAGAAAGGGGAGAGATTATTATTAGTTTAGAAGCATAGAAACGTAGAAAATAGGTGCAGGAGGAGGCCATTTGGCCCTTCGTGCCAACACCGCATTCATTGTGATCATGGCAGATCATCCACAATCAGTAACCTGTGCATGCTTCTCCCCATATTCCTTGATTCCGCTCGCCCCTAGAGCTCTTTAATTTAGTTTAGTTTATTTAGTCAAAGGAGAGGAGCGAGAGAGATCGGGTGAGTGTGAGAGAGAGAAGCGGAGAGTGAAAGGGGAGAGAGTGTATCACATTAGTCCGCGCGGGAATAGGTGACGCTTCGGGTCGAGACCCTTCTACAGACTGATGTCAGGGGGTCGGGACAAAGAAAGGATATAGGTGGAGACAGAAAGACAGTGGGAGAACTGGGAAGTGGAGGGGGGAATAGGAGAGAGACAGAGGAACTGTCTAAAGTTGGAGATTTCAATGTTCATACCGCTGGGCTGCAAGCTGCCCAAGCGAAATATGAGGTTCTGTTTCTCCAATTTCCGGTGGGCCTCACTATGGCACTGGAGAGGCCCATGACAGAAAGGTCAGACCCGGTGGCTGAGCACTTCAACTCCCCCTCCCACTCACAGTCTGGCCTTTCTGAGAATTTCACTACTTCACAACTCTCTGGGTGAAAGAGTTTTTCCTCATCTCAGTACTAAATGGCCTACCCCAGATTCTTAAACTGTGGCACCTGGTTCTGGACTCCCCCAACATCGGAAACATGTTTCTTGCATCCCTTAATAATTGTATCTGTTTCTATAAGATCCCCTCTCATCCTTCTAAACTCCAGTGAATACAAGCCCAGTCGCTCCATTCTTTCATCATATGACAGTCCCGCCATCCTGCGAATTAACCTCGTGAACCTGCGCTGCATTCCATCAATAGCAAGAATGTCCTTCCACAAATTGGGAAACCAAATGTGCACACAATACCTCAGATGTGGTCTCACCAGGGCCCTGTACAACTGCAGAAGGATCTCTTTGCTCCTGTACTCAAATCCTCTCGTTGCGAAGGCTAACATGCCATTAGCTTTCTTCACTGCCTGCCATATCTGCATGCTTACTTTTAGTGACTGATCTACAAGGATTCCCAGGTCTTGTTGCACTTCCCCTTATCATAATCGGACACCATTCAGATAATAATCTGCCTTCTTGTTCTTGCCACCAAAGTGGATAACCTCCCATTTATCCACATTACACTGCATCTGCCCACTCACCCAACCTATACAAGTCACCCTGCATCCTCATAGCATCTTTTTCACAGTTCATCATGCCACCCAGCTTTGTGTCATCTGCAAATCTGCTTATGTTACTTTTTATTCCTTCATCAAAATCATCTATATATGGATTGTAAATGGCTGCGGTCCCAGAACCGATCCTTGCGGTACCCCATTAGTCACTGCCTGCCATTGCGAAAGGGACCCATTAATTCCTACTCTTTGTTTCCTATCTGCCAACCAATTTTCTATCCATGTCAATACACTGCCCCCTATACTACGTGCTCTAATTTTGCCCACTCATCTCCTGATTGCCCACTAATTGGCCACTAACCAGTGTCCTCATGTACCTGTCCAAATGTCATAGTGTTATTACTATGGCACTCCCTATGATACTGTGCACCTCCACGAGATCACTGCTCTCTCTACTGAGCTCCATGGAATAAAGTCCTGGCGTGTCCAGCCTTTCCCTCGAGCTCCAAACCTTGTCTCCGGGCAACTTGTTCGATAATATATTCAGCGCTCTTTACAAATTAGTGGCATATTGCCCAAACACGGTGGCTAAAAATATGCACATTACTCCAAGTGCGTCCTCACTAACGTCTTGTCCAACTGAACATAATTTTCCAACTTTTAAATTTTATTCACTGGCTGATGAAGACAGTGGGACAAAAAAACCTTCTCCACCACCCTATCCCCCTGTTACGTCCCTTTTTTTGCAACTATGTACTTTTGTTCTGCGATCCCTCTGCTCTACAACACTCCCCAGCGAACTATCATTCACGGTGAAGATCATGCCCTGGGCTGACTTCCCAAAATTTAAACCTCACACTTACCTGCAACAAACACCATTTGCTATTTCTCAGCTCACTTTCCAATCTGAAAAAGTTCCTGCTTTAATTCTTGCTCACCATTTTCACTGACTGTGATATCACAGGGGGGAGATAAAAAGGCGAAAGAGAGAGGGGGTGAGAGAGAGAGGGTGAGAGAAAGATTGAGAGAGGGTGAGAGAGAGGGGAGAGAGAAAGAGAGAAAGGGTGGAGAGGGAGAGTGATAGGGTAGAAAGAGGGGGAGAGGGGGTATCAAATATTAGTTGTTTAATTTATTATTTTTAATGTTTTCTTATACAGTGGAGGGGGGAGAGAAAGGGGAGAGAGAGAGAGAGGGAGAGGGAGAGATAGGGAGGGGGAGGGGGAGAGAGGGGATAACAAATATTAGCTTAATATATTGTAAATTTTATTATAAAGTGGAGGGGGGCAGGGTATCAAATATTAATATAGTTTAATTTAGTTTAGTATATTTAGTCAAAAGGGATGAGAGGGAGATGGGGTGAGTGTGTGAGAGAGAGAAGGGGAGAGAGAGAGGGTGTGGAATGTTTGGTATATTAGTTTAGTTTCTGCGCTATATCTCTAAATTAATAAATGTGTGAACGGGCGATCACTGGTCGGAACGGACTCGGTGGGCTGAATGGCCTGTTTCCGTGCTGCATCTGAAATAAAAAGGGAAAAGGTGAAACAGGTAGAGGAGGGCGAGTTTTCGGCCTGTTTCAAGATGGCCGACTTTTGCCTCCTGTTCCCACCAGAGGACAACAGAAAGGTCGTTTACTCCCGTAACCACGAAATATCACCATCCCCCACCCCACCCCTTATCCAGAGTCCAGTCCCCATGATGGTCAACATCTACACTGAATAGGTGGTGGTGTTTCAGGACAGGGGGAGGGGGGAGAGTGAGAGAGGGGAATAAGAGGGGGAGAGAGTTGAGGGGAGAGGGACGAGGAAGAGAGAGGTGTGAGAGCGAGAGGGGAGAGATGGGAGGGAGACAGGGCACCGAAAGAGAGGTGGAAGAGAGAGGGCAGTAAGAGAGGGGGAGAGAGAGTGGAGGCGGAGTGAGAGAGAGTGAGAGAGAGGGCAGAGAGAGAGGGCAGAGAGAGGGAGAAATGGGAGAGAGTAGGAGCGAGAGAGAGGGGGAGAGGGGGGATCAAATATTTGTTAGGTTCAATTTATTATTGTAAGTGTATTATAAAGTGCAGGGGGGAGAATGAGGGGGTAGAAACTGAAATAAACACTTCAATGATCAGGGACTGTCATTAAAAATGATCAATACATATGACAGGCAATGGTGTTATTTTTCTGCTTAATCTGCATCTTTGAGCAACGTGGCCACTTGTTGATGTTTAATTCCTCTGACTTCAAGGCTAGAGTTTAGTGGGAACTAAATATCCAAACAGAAGTCAGGCGGGTTAAAAGCAGTTTATTTGTTAGTGCTGCACCTGCCACAAATGTCAGGCACATGTTGTGGTGTTTCATGGGGAGGGAGAGCGTATTTCACTTCATCAGACGGTTATCAAATGTCAGTCTAGTTTAATTGTTCATTGCAAATGTCATTTATCAAGTGGAGAGTGGGGAGAAAGAAGAGAGAGAGAGAGAGAGAGAGAGAGAGAGAGAGAGAGAGAGAGAGAGAGAGAGAGGGGGAGAGAGGGAGAGAGAGAGAGAGAGTGTGTGTGTGTGAGAGAGAGAGACAGTGTGTGTGTGTGTGTGTGAGAGAGAGAGAGAGAGAGAGAGAGAGAGGGAAAGAGAGAGAGAGTAACGCAGAGACAGGGGCAGTGTCAGCATCCATCCATCATCGATCATGGAGCACAAAATATTTCTTTATGTAGGATTCTTAACTTAATCTAATACAATCTGCATTTTGGAATATGTAGCAACTTAAATAAATATAGGGAGTCAGAGAGACAGAGAGAGAGGGAGACAGTGTGTGTGTGAGTGTGTATGTGAGTGTGTGGTGTGAGTGTGTGTGTGTGAGTGTGTGTGTGAGTGTGTGTGAGTGTGTGTGTGTGTGAGTGTGTGTGTGAGTGTGTGTGAGTGTGTGTGTGAGTGTGTGTGTGAGTGTGGTGTGAGTGTGTGTGTGTGTGAGTGTGTGTGTGAGTGTGTGTGAGTGTGTGTGTGAGTGTGTGTGTGAATGTGTGTGTGAGTGTGTGAGTGTGTGTGTGAGTGTGTGTGTGAGTGTGTGTGTGAGTGTGTGTGTGTGTGTGTGTGTGTGTGAGTGTGTGTGTGTGTGTGTGAGTGTGTGTGTGAGTGTGTGTGAGTGTGTGTGTGTGAGAGAGAGAGAGAGAGAGAGAGAGAGAGAGAGAGAGAGGAGAGCGAGAGGAGAGAGAGAGAGAGGAGAGAGAGAGAGAGAGAGAGAGAGAGAGAGAGAGAGAGATGAGAGAGAGAGAGAGAGAGAGAGAGAGAGAGAGAAAGGGGGGGAGAGAGAGTGGGAGAGAGAGGGGGAGAGAGCGGGGGGAAGAGAGGGGGGTGAGAGAGAGAGAGGGGAGGGGAGAGCGGGGAGAGAGAGAGAGAGAGGGGGAGAGAGAGAGAGACGGAAGAGAGAGGGGGAGAGTGAGAGGGGGAGAGAGAGGGAGAGAGGGGGGAGAGATAGTGAGACAGTGATGGAGGGAGGGGGAGAGACGGGGAGAAAGGGGGGAGGGAGAGAGAGAGAGAGGGAAAGAGGGAGGGGGAGAGAACGAGAGAGAGGGAGAGAGATAGAAAGAGAGGGAGAAAGGGAGAGGGTGGGTGAGAGAGAGAGAGGGAGAGAGAGAGAGAGAGGGAGCGAGAGAGGGAGGGAGGATAGAGGGAGAGAAAGAGCGGGGTAGAGAGCGAGAGAGGGGGAGAGGAAAGGGAGGGGGAGAGGGGGAAGGGAGAGAGAGAGAGAGAGAGAGAGAGAGAGAGAGAGAGAGAGAGAGAGAGAGAGAGAGAGAGAGGAGAGAGAGAGAGAGAGAGAGAGAGAGAGAGAGAAAGAGGAGAGGGAGAGAGAGAGAGAGAGGGGGGGGGGAGAGGGAGAGAGAGAGAGACGGAAGAGAGAGGGAGAGGGGGAGAGAGGGGGGCGGAGGGCCCACCCACCCTACCCCTGACCGGTCCCCAGTGCGGAGGGCGGGAGGGTGAGAATGAGGAGGTAGAAACTGAAATAAACACTTCAATGATCAGGGACTGTCATTAAAAATGATCAATATATATGACAGGCAATGGTGTTATTTTTTCTGCTTAATCTGCGTCTTTGATTGGGTGAATGTGAGAGGCTGGGGGTCCCGGAGCGGGGCCGGCGATGGGATCATCCGCCCGGGACTGACAGCTGGAAGATGCGGCGGTGAATGTGAGGAGCCGGAGCCCGGAGCGGAGAGACTGCGGCCGCCCTCTGGGATGCGCTCAGGTGAGCGGATATTTCACCGCGCTCTTCACCTGCTCCCTGAACTTGGACTGGGTCACCGCGTAAATAAATGTGTTGGTGCAGCAGCTGAGATTCCTCAGCAAAGACCCGACATTGCTAAAGATCCATTGGGAATCATTCATATCATTCCCAATCCCTGTGATCTGATAATAGACGAAGTGTACAACATACGTCAGCCACAGGAGGATGAAGCTGCCGGAGATGGTGAAGAGTAAAACCACAGACCTCCTCCTGCTCTCCATCTCCGGGTCACTGCGCTTCTCCCCCTTGCTCTGACCCCTCAGCCCCTGACGGACCCGACTGGCCACTAGAATGTGCCGGACTGTCAGAGCGTTGAGCAGCAGGATCACAGCGAAAGGGAGGAACGGAGTTAAAACCGTGTCGATCCAGTCAAATGCCTCCCACCCGGGGTCAGTGTAATAACTGTCCATCGTGTCACAGAACCACGGGACATTGTCGATGGTTGTCCAGGGTTCCTGTGTGAAGTAGCGGGGAACGTTTTTCAGACACACCAGAACGCCGGCTGTTGCGAGAACCGCAGCCGCAGTTTTCCCGGTGCAATATTTTGTTTTCAGCTTCTGGCAACAAATGGCGACAAAGCGATCAAAGGTGAAAGAGACGGTGAACCAGACAGAACAGCGTGTGGCTGCAGTCCTCAGTACAAGGTTAACACTGCACACAGGGGTGATGGACAGGAAACTCCAATAAAAGTAATGGTATCGGATCCAAGTGAAAATGACCTCGGTGATCAGGGTGAGTAGATCGGCCGCTGCCATGGCCATCAGGTAGCGAGTGGTGCAGGTGGAGAGGCCGCACTTTCCCCGGGACAGGATCACAATCGCCACTACATTCACTGCGGGAAGAGAAGGGGACGGACTCTGGGCATTACTGAACACGGTCTCCGGGGCTGAACACCGGCTCCACTTTCAGCTGGAGATCAGGAGTGTTGGAGTCGGTGCGCGGCTGCAGGTTTAACAATGTTAGACCCGGTCCGACTGTGCCCGACCTGCCTGCTTCAGGGGAGAGGAGATAAGGCGACGGGCGGGGTAAAGGGCGGGGAGGGAACGAGCAGCCGCCCGCTACAATAGGCGGAATGGTCCTGTCTACAGTTAACCCCGCTCACAGTCTCTGATGGGGCCGGTTTGACAGACTTAACCGTGACCGGCCGCGTTTAACCAGGGCTCTGGGAACTCGGCATCTGATGGGGACGAGGAGGGTTCCAGAGGGAAGGCAGGGACAACTTAGGATCCGGCAGCAGAGTGGCTCCGTTAATGGATTCATTCCACAGTGAGTTCAGTTCGGTAACAACACACGCCGGTAGATCCGCGGCCACCGGTTCAGGAGATCGATCCAATTATTGACCAACAGGCGGTGGAATCCGACTGTGACAGACTCCACAGTGAGACGTGTCCACAGGAGCGGGTGTTCACTCTGATCAATAACTCAGACACAGTGAACTTCACATTGTAAACCCCTTCCCAGTCACACCGTCCCGGAGAGCTGCCTGTCCCGAGCACTGGGACAACTCTGGGCAAGGTCCCACTGAAGGCAAGAACAACATTCTAGTGGGTCCCGGCAGTGGGAGAAAAAGAGGGTAAGTTTCGGCTGTCTGAAAGTTAGAAAAATCACATCGTTAATTAAAAGATATTTCTCTGAGAGGATTGATATACTTCACATATTCTTGTACAACGATCATCAGTTGGGAATATTGTAACATCATCAGAACCAGGTCAACACCGGTTAACGGACGGAGTTATAAAACATGAATTGTTCTGCTCACTTACCAGGGACTCCAACGGCAGCAATGATCAGGTACAAGATTTTCTGCACGGCGTAATATTCCCAATAATGGTGCCCCATTTTCTCTGCCCAGCGACGTGTCCCCGTGAGCTACCGGTAATCTCTCGGAATGAAATGCTGGGGCAGAACATTCCCGGAGATTTTATACCATTTCCCGTACCACTGGGACTGTAAAGTTTTAGCAGAGTTTAAAAATAGAGATTTTGAAATGATTCGCAAACAGATGACATCAGCCAAGTGAAATCCCTGCTGAGACAGGTCGTGATTTATTCAGGGAATTGATTGAGAAACTCCAAAGACTGGGAATTGTGGCGATACTGAGGGATGGAAATTGGGAGCGGCATTGTTCCAGCAAAGGGGATATTGCTTCAAACTCCATCAGGTCCAACTCTCCGCCTCATGTTGTTTGTCTGATTTCCTTCAATCCGCTTCACTCACGAAGACTATCCCAAATTCCAGGGACCCTCTCAGGGCTTCTGGTGCCCAGTTTGAAGGTGGACTGGGCGACATTTGTCCACAGATTGAGGAATTAGTTCAACAGACCACCTCGCAATAAAATGCCCTGTCCACTCTGCTTCACCGCTCAATATGATCGCGGCTTAACTGATTGCAACCTCACCCCCACACTCCCGGCGAGGCCGGTAACCATTCACTCCTTGCTTGCCTGCAGTGGGTCTGATTTTGCGCCGGGACAATAACATTCTCTGCCTTCGTCACCTCTGAGCAGGAACGACCGAAAGACTCACGACACTCAGAGAACAGAAACATTGTGGCTTCAGAATTGTCCGAAACCCAAATAAAACAGCGAATGATGCGGCACATCTCACCCCTCCCTTTCTCTCTCCCTCCATCCTTACTGCTGTCGCTCTCTCTGAACTATCACTCTCTCCTACCATCTCTATTCTTCCGCTCGGCTCCGCCATCTCTCTGTCAACCTCTCTCTCCTAACCCCCCCTTCTTCTCACTCCCATTGCATTTATCCCTCCGTTTCTTTCTATCTATCTGACCCTTCCATCGCTCCGTTTTGCCAACCCACGCGATCTGAACTCCGCTCTCTTTTCATGTTCCCACTCTCCCTTTGTTACTTAACTCTCCCTCCATCTCTTCTTTCGTCTTCTCCGCTATCTCTTCCTTTCATCACCGTACTCCCTATCTGTCTCTCTCTTTTCCCCAACACTCCTCCTGCTCGCCCTTACCTCTCTCTCCAAGGCCTTTATTGCGAAGTGCGGTTAAAACGGCCAGCCACCATGGAATGTCTCTCTACCCCGTTCCCTCACACTTCAATAGCCCTTCCAGGTGAGGCTGATGTTCACATGCACCTCATCTAATTCCTTCTATTGCATGCGGTGTTCCAGATATGGTCTCCTTTGCATCGGCGTGGTCTAGTGGAGACTCGGCGACCGTTCGGCCCAACACTTACCGTCGTTCCGTCAAGGCCTCCAGGATCTTCCCGTTGTAACTCGTCTTCCCACACTGACCTTTCTGTCCTTTGCTTCCTCCATTGCCAGACTGAAGCTACATGCAAACTGAAAGAACGCCACTTCATATTCCGCCCTTGGTGCCTTGCAACAATAGACTATAGACAATAGGTGCAGGAGGAGGCCATTCTGCCCTTCGAGCCTGTACGCACCACCATTCAATGTGATCATGGCTGATCATTCTCAATCAGTACCCCGTTCCTGCCTTCTCCCCATACCCCCTGACTCCGCTATCATTAAGAGCTCTATCTAGCTCTCTCTTGAGTGCATTCAGAGAATTGGCCTCCACTGCCTTCTGAGGCAGAGAATTCCTAATGGTATGAACTTTGAATTATCCAATGTTAGGTAACTAAGTGCAAATTCCCACTTCCCGCTCGCTCTTCCTCGTGCTTCATCCGGACTCGCACCAATACATCCCCTCCACCACATCTTCAACCGATATTACTTCCTCTTTCTTTATAATTCCATCCTGCTCAACCCTTACCTCGCACCTGACAATGAAAACGGTATTCGTCCGCTCATCGTTCAACTCGCTTTGTCCTGCTGTTCCCCCGTCCCACCACAATCAGTCTGAAGAAAAGTCCCGAACCGAAACTTCACCCATCCATGTCCTTAGCAGGGTTAGCCAGTTCGGCGTGCCCTCTACAACTCTCAACAACATCTGCAGATGCACCATAGAAAGTATTTTATCAAGGTGCATCACAGCTTGGTTTGGGAACAGCTCCATAAAGAACGCGAGAAATTGCAGTGAATTGTCCAGACCATCACACAAACCAACCTCCGTTATATTGACTCAATTTATAAACCATGCTGCCTCGGCAAGGCCAGCAGCATAATCAAGGACGAGTCGCACCCTTGCCACTCCTGCTTCTCCTCTGTCCCATCAGGCAAAATATATAGAAGTGTGAAAATGCACACCTCCAGTTTCAGGGACAGCGTCTTCCCAGCTGTTATCAGGCAACGGAATCATTCCACCACAACCAGAAAGCAGTGCTGAACTACTATCCACCCCTTTGTTGATCCACGAACTATCCTCGATCGGATTTTGCAGGCTTTACCTTGCACTGAACGTTATCCCCTTATCATGTATCTATACTCCGTAAATGGCTCGATTGTCATAACGTATTTTGTTTCAACTGACTGGGTAGCACGCAACAAAATATTTCACGGTACCTCGGTATACGTGACAATAAACTGCACTAAACTGACAAACTCAACTAGATTTCTCCAGAGGTGCAGCCTGACTCGCATTGGATATTGATTGTGTGTGACAGTGTGAGTGTGCGAGTCCGTGCAAGAGTGTGCCAGCACGTGTATGCGAGTGTGAATGTGTGAGATTGTGCAACTGAGTCGGTGTGTGTGTGTATGCTTTAGTGTATGCGGTTGCAGGAATTTCAATGATACATTATTATCACGTACCCAGGTAGAGTGAAATGCTTAGTTTTGCAGACAACCCGGTAACATCATGTAGCAGACCTCACCTGGGCAGTACAAAAGTGTCGCCACATTTTGACGCCGACAGTTACAAACGCTCCCTGCCGCCGCACGGCGAGTCGCCCCCGTCGTTCTCGGCGGCCTTCCTCGCTCTCCGACGGTCCACCTCGCTCTCTGCGGTTCCTCGCAGCTCCCAGCTCGCTCCCGAGGCGTGGTTCTCATCGCCATCCTCGGTGGGCGAACTGAAGGACTTGGCCCCGCTCACCGGGAACACTCCCGGCCACGCTGCGCTGCGCTGCTGGCCGCGAACATCCAAGGATACACTCAATCCCAAAATGTCCACGTGTGCATGCGGGTCTGCGTGTGAGAGAGCGGTAGAGTTTGTAGAGTGCCTATATTTGTGTGTGTGTGTGTGTGTGTGTCTGTCTGTGCGAGTGCGTGAGTTTGCGTGTGAGTGTGTGAGCATTAGTAAGCGTGGATGCAAGTGCGATTGAATGTATCTGTGTCTCTGAGTGGGAGAGTGCATGTGGGTTTGTGAAGGACAGTGTTTGCGTCTGTGCGTGTGTGTGGCTGTTTGTGAGAATGTGGGAGAATATGTGGGATGTGAGTTTGTCAGAGTGTTTGAGTATGTAATTCTTTGATAGTGTGTGTGTGTGTGTGTGTGAGAGTATATAATGGTGTTGTCAGAGAATGTGTTCGCCTGTTAATGTGTGCGAATGAGTGCGTGTCTCTTCGTGCGAGGACGTGTGAATATCTGTTAGTGTGAGTGCATGTGTACGTGTGATTGTATGTGAGAATGTGTGAGAGTATATTTGATTGTTTGTGATTGCATTTGAGAGATTGTGTGTGTCTTCGTGCGCGGGTATGTGTGTGTGCGTGTTTGACTGTGTTTGAGGGTGTGAACATGTGTGTTTGTAATGATGTAATGGCATAGTGTGGGTTTTAGTGACGACGTCACACGCTGTGGGGCATTACTGATGGAGTGACACGCTGCAGTGGAACTGATGGAGTGACACAATGTAAGGTAGTAATGGTGGATTAACACACTGTGGGTTGGTACAGATAGAGTGACACACTTTGGAGTTGTAGTGATGAAATGACACATTGCGCAGTAGTACTGGTGGAGTGACACAATGTGGGGGTAGTACTGATGGAGTGACACAATGCGCTGTGTTGTTGTTGTTGTTGTTGTTGTTCGTCCTTCGGTTTCGAAGATGACCATGACTTCACTTTCAGTTGGAGGATTGGTGAATGTGGGTACTGAAATGAATGGTGAGGCCAATCCGGGCCCGGAAGGCACGCCTACACGTAGGACACAAGTGGATGGGTGCTGCAGTGGAAGTGGAGGTAGCCCGGGCCTTGCGCGCGGTGCGTTTCCTCTGGGCCTCTGCAGTGCGTCTGTTCTCTGCTGCACGAGCTCCTGTGCTGAGCTTGCTACGCCAGGTTGGGACGGTCCAGAGCAAGAGACTCCCAAGTGTTGAGGTTGATGTCCAAGTCTTTGAGGGACACTTTGAGGCAGTCCTTAAACCGTTTCTTCTGTCCTCCTACTGAGCATTTGCCCTGAAACAGTTCTCCATCCAGAAGCTGTTTTGGCAGTAGACTCTCTGGCATTCTGACGACATGGCCTGCCCATCTGGCTTGGGCTTTCCGTAGGAGGGTGTGGATGCTGGGGATTCCGGCCCGTTCCAAGATCTCTGTGTCGGGAATTTTGTCCTGCCACCTGATGTGAAGGAGTCTGCGTAGGCAGTTCAAGTGAAAAGTGGTTGAGCTGTTTGGCATGTCTGCTGTAAACAGTCCAGGTCTCACTGGCATAGAGAAGAGTGGTGAGTCCCACTGCACGGTAGACCTTCAGCTTGGTGGTAAGGCTGAGTCCTCTCCACTGCCAAACATTCTCACGGAGTCGCCCAAAGGCAGCGCTGGCCTTGGCAATCCTGTTGTTAACCTCAGCGTCAATGTTCACCACTCGCGAGAGTGTACTATCCAGATAGGTAAAGCTGTCGACTGCCTGTAGATTCTGCACCCTTCACCGTGATGTGTGGTTCCTGGTAGGGCTTTCCAGGCGCGGGTTGGTACATAACTTCAGTCTTTTTGGTGCTAATGGAGAGACCAAAGTTGTCACAGGCCTGTGAGAAGCAGTCCATTTCATGCTACATCTTTTGTTCTGTGCTGGCGTTGAGGGCGCAGTCATCAGCAAACAAGAAATCTCTGATGATGGTCTCCTTCACCTTTGTAACAGCTTGCAGAAGCCTGAGGTTGAACAGCCTGCTGTCAGTCCTGTACCTGATGTGTATTCCATCCTGGCAGTCACGGATGGCATCAGTCAGCATGGCAGAGAAGACCATGGTGAAGAGTGTAGGGGCAAGAACACAACCTTGCTTCACGCCGTTTGTCACTGGAAAGGCTTCCGACTCGTCTCCATCGTCTAACACTTTCACCATCGTGCCGTCATGGAACTGCCGGACAATCGTGATCAACTTGCTGGGACAGCCAAACTTCTGCATTATCCACAACCCATCTCTTCTGACAGTGTCGAAAGCCTTAGTCAGATCGACGAAGGTCACGAACAGGTCGCTGTGCTGCTCTTGGCCTTTTTCCTGGAGTTGGCTTGCAGCAAATATCATGTCGACAGCACGGAAACTGCACTGGATTTCTGGAAGGAGATCCTGCTCAAGGTGTTGAATGAGACAGTTGAGCAGGATGCGAGCCAAGATCTTCCCAGCTATGGACAGGAGGGAGATGCCTCGATGATCGTCGCAAGACTGGCGGTTGCCTTTCCTCTTGTAGATGTGGACTATGCTGGCATCTTTCAGCTGTTGTGGGACCTTCCCTTCATTCCACATGGACTGGAAGAGTTCAGTCAGCTTCTGCATCATGACAGGGCCTCCTGCTTTGAACACTTCAGCACTACACTGTATTGCTGATGGATTGACACCAGTTGATGCAGTTCGTGTGGATTAACACACTGTGGGTTGGTACAGATGGAGTGACACACTGCAGTAGTACTGATGAAGTGACACACTTTGCAGTAGTTCTGATGGAGTGATACACCGTGAGCCTCTACTGATGTAGTAACACACTGCGGGTAATACTGATGGAGTGACACAATGAGTAGTACTGTTGTTATGACAAACTGTGGAGTAGTACTGACGAAGTGACACACAGTGGAATAATACTGATTTAGTGACAAATTGTGAGGTAGTTCTGTTGTAATGACATACTGTGCGGAAGAATTAATGGATGAAACACTGTGGGGTAGACTAATGGAGTGATACATTGTGAGGTAGTACTGAGGAACTGGCACACTGAGGCGTAGAATTGATGGACTGACACCCTGGGTCGTACTGATATAGTTCCACACTGAAGTAGTACTGACGGAGTGACCAACTGTGTGGTAGTACTCATGTCATTGCATCAGTACTACCACGCAGTTTGTCACTCCATCACCCCACCCCTTAGGGTAAAACTGATGGAGTGACACGCTGTGGAGCAGTACTGATGGAGTGACACACAGCGCGGTTGTACTGATGGAGTGACATACTTCGGTGTAGTGCTGATCGAATGACACACTGGGTGTAGTATAGACAGAATGGCGCACAGTGGGCGAGTACTGAAGTATTGACACAATGTTCGGTGGTACTGTCGGGTTGCACATTGTGACTTCCACACTGAAGTAGGACTGACGGTGGGGCAGTACAGATGGAGGGTTACACTGTTGGGTAATACTGATTGAATGAGTCCGTGTGGTTGTACATAATGGAATAACAAGCTTAAGGCAGTACTGATGGAGTGCATCACTGTGGTGTAGTACTGATGGAATAACATATTGTAGGGTAGTACTGATGGAGTGACACGCTCCAGTGTTGTACTGTGGAGTAGTCCTATTGTAATTACGTACTATGGAGGTGTATTGATGGAATGACACACTGTGGGGTAGTACGGATGTAATAGCACATTCCTTTGGAGTGACGCAGTAATACTGATGGACTGACACGCTCTGCGGTAGTACTGTTGCGATGCAAAACTGTGGTGAAATAGTGATGGAATTACACACCATGGAGTCGCAGCGATGGGTTAGCACACTGTGGGGTAATGCGAATGGAATGGCAGATTTGAGGTAGTCCTGATGGTGTGAAACACTTTGGGGAGTACTGATGGAAGAAAAAACTGCGGGGAGTACTGATGGAGTGACACGTTCTAGGGTTGCACTGGAGCGACATGATGTGGGGCAGTACCGATGTAGTGTAACAATATGGAGTTGTATTGATGCAGTGAGACTGTGTGGTTTCACCGACGGAGTGACACACTGAGCGGTAGTACTATTGTGATGACAAACTGTGTTGTAGTACTCATGCAGTGACACACCGTTTGGTAATACTGATGGAATGACACAATTTGTGGCAGCACTTATGGAGTGACCCACTGGAATAGTCTTGATTGAATGAAAAACTTCGGGTAGTGCTAATGGCGTGAGACATTGTGGGGAAATAATAATAGAGTGAAACTGTTGGGAATTACTGATGGAGAGACACAGTGAGATAGGGCTGATGGAGTGACATACTGTGGGGAATACTGATGGAGTGATACTGCGAGGAAGTACTGATGGATGACACTGTGGGGTAGTACTGATGGAGTGACACGCTGCGTGGTAGTACTGATGGAGTTATAATGGATTGTTCTGATGGTGTGTCGCACGCTGGCGTAGTACTGATGCAATGATAACCAGAGTTATATTCCTGATGGTGCGATGCTCAATGGGGAAGAACTGATGGAGTGGCACAGTGTAGGGTAGTACAGATAGAGTAACAAACTGTATTTTATTACTGATGCAGCGGCACACTGTGGGCAGTGCTGGTGGAGTGACACACTTTGTGGTAGTACTGATGGAATGGCACACTATGTGGCAGTACTGACGTAATAGCATACTGTGGGAGAATACTGATTGTGTGATACCCTGCGGTGTAGTACTGTTGGATAGACATATACCAGAGTAATACTGGTGGATTGAAACACTGTGGGGTAGTACTAATCGAAGGACTCATTGTGTAGTACTGATGGAGTGACACACCGTTGGATAGTACTGATAGAGTGACACCCTGTGTGGTAGTACTAATGGAATAATATACAAGGTGGTACTGATGTTGAAAAACACTGTGGGTGTGTATTGATGTAATGGTATATAGTGCGGTAGTACCAATGAAGTGACACGCTCTGGGGTTGTACTGATGGAATGACATAGTGTGTTCTAGTAATGATCGTCTAACACACTGTAGGCTTATATTGATGGAGTGATGACCAGTGGGGTAGTATTGATGGAGTGACACAATGTGGGCAGTACAGATGGAACAATACACTTTGGGGTTATACTAGTGAAGTGACAAACTGTGGGCGGGCACTGACGGAGTAAAACATTTTGGTTTATTACTGATAGAGTGACACAGTGTGCGTTAGTACTGATGGAGGAACAAGCGATATGGTAGTACTGATGTCGTGGCACACTGTCGGATAGTATTAATGGTGTGAAACTAAATGGGGCAGTACTGATGTACTGATACATTTTAGTGTAGTTCTGATGGAGTGACACATTGGGGGGAGAACTGATGGAATGACGCACTGTAGGATAATACTGATGGAATGACTATCCATTTGCTAGTACTGATGCAATGGCATTCTATGGGATAGTACCGAATGAATGACACGTTGTGATGCAGTAATGATGGAGTAACCGACGATGTGGTAGTAATGATGGAGTGACACGCTGTGGGATAATGCTTATGGATTAGCATCCTGTGAGGTAGTAGTGAAGGACTGGTATATTTTGGGGTAGTACTGATATAGTGACACATTCGATGGTATTATTGAAGGGGTGAAAAACTGTGGGTAGAACTGATGAAATTACATACTTAAGGTGGTACTGACAGAGTGAAACACCGTCGGGAAGAAAAGATGGAATGACATACTGTGGGGTTGTATTGATGAGAGTGACACGCTCTTGTGTCACAGTCTGTCCTGTTTACTCACCTGCCATCCACGCCCACCACGTTAAGCAAACTCCCCTCACCTGCTCCAGATCACCAATCAAGCCAGCATATAAGCCCTTCCTGCACACACACACTCTTTGCCAGATTGTTCGTTGCCCTGATGCAAGACTCTCGAGCATTCTCTCTTGGACTGATTTCCCGTTGCCGACGCTGCCTGCTCCCGACCTTCATGCCTCGTCGTACCCCTGGTGAACGTTTCAGTCTTCTGTCCCCGACCACGAGCAGGTAGAAATAAAGCTCGTTCTAAAACTACTTCCTTGGTTCCGTGTGCAGTATTTAGGTCTACCTGCGGTCCGTTAGCTTACAATCTGGCCAAGACATGGACCCAGCACACACACTGACTCGCTTTGAGCGGATCGAGAGTGCGCTCCAATAGCAGCAGGAGGGTTTTGCCAACTCTCTCGCTGATACTCGCCGGAGTGTTTCTTGGAGCACACAATGACCACATTAGCCAACCAGATGCAGCAGTTGACCGCGGCGCTAACGCAGCAGACAGCTGCAGCTTCATCGGCTGCTCCTCTGCCACCTGCGCCTGAGCCCTCACCACCCAGGAACTCCCCTGAACCCCTGGTGGGGCTGCCGGAACGCTATGCTGGAGATCCTGAAGGCTGTGGACCTTTTCTCACAAACAGTTCGATCCTGTTTTCCGTGCAACCCCGTACCTTCGCCAGGGAGGATGCGAGGGTGGCCTTCGCCATTACCCACCTGACAGGCAGAGCACAGTTGTGGGGAACAGCCAAATGGGATCGTGGGACGCCAGCCTGTTCTTCCTTTCGGGCTTTCTCTGAGGAGCTTCGCAAGGTTTTCTGTCTGGGGCCTGAGAGCTCCGACGCAGGTCGAGGACTTTTTCACCTGTGTCAGGGGGTTCGGACCATGGCTGACTACTCCATTGATTTCCGTACTCAGGCTCGTCGGAGTAACTGGAACATTTCCGCTTTATGTGACGCTTTCCTGCATGGATTAGCTGACTATGTTAAAGACGAGCTTGTCTCCTATGAACTACCTGCCACGCTCGATGGGGTCATTGAGCTCGCCACCCGGGTTGACCTCCGGATTCAGACACGGAGACGGGACAGGCGTCAGGGGCACGTCGAACATCATCCCCGGGGCCGCCCCTGGGTAGCCGCTGCCTCAGCCAGCACAACCAGACCAACCAAACAACCGCCTGAGGGGGCAGAGCCGATGCTGCTGGGTCGTTCCCACCTGTCTACGGAGGAACGGCAGCGCGGGCACCGAAACAACCTCTGCCTCTACTGTGGCCAGGGCGGCCATTTTCTCGCCAGCTGTCCGGCAAAAGGGAGGGCTCATCAGATTTTTACCCTCTCCTGTCGTTCCGGTTCCCGCAACGTCAAGCCTGACGCCCTGTCGCGCCGCTTTCCTGATGAAGAGGGGCCTTCGCCAGAGTCCGACTCCATCCTTCCTGCTCCGTACCAGGTTGCTGCAGTTTCCTGGGAGATCGAGGAGAGAGTGAGGGCCGCCCTGGAGGACCAGCCCGGCCCCAGCACCTGTCCTCCGGGTCGCCTGTTTGTTCCCCAGGCTCTCAGGGGGGACGTCCTCAAGTGGGCCCACGACTCCTGTCTCTCCTGTCATCCCGGCATCCAGAGGACTAAAGACGTCGTCCAACAACGTTGCTGGTGTGCCACGCTGGATGAGGATGGCCGGGGGTATGTCAACGCCTGCCCAATTTGCAACCAGCACAAGCCATCCCATACGGCTCCTGCCGGACTTCTGCAGCCCCTGCATGTGCCTCATCGCCCGTTGTCCCACATATCCCTGGACTTTGTCACCGGTCTGCCGCCCTCGGACAATAATACCACCATCCTGACAGTGGTAGACCGGTTTAGTAAGATGGCACACTTCATCCCTCTCCCAAAGCTGCCATCCGCCAAAGAAACAGCCATGGTCATCCTCCAACATGTGTTCCGGCTCCACGGTCTACCAGTTGATGTGGTTTCCGACCGGGGGCCCCAGTTCACATCCGTTTTCTGGAGGGGGTTTTGCAAGCTGCTGGGGGCCACAGTCAGCTTATCCTCCGGCTTTCACCCCCAGACCAACGGCCAGATGGAGAGAAAGAATCAGGAGATGGAGAGAAAGAATCAGGAGATGGAGACGACCCTGCGGTGCATGGTCTCTCAGAACCCCTCCTCCTGGTCCCGTCTGCTCCTGTGGGTGGAGTACGCCCACAACACATTGACCAGCTCGGCCACTGAACTTTCTCCATTTCAGTGCGCCTATATCCTGTCCGTCTGTCCAGTCCTTCATCCGCCGTTGCCATCGAACCTGGGTCCGAGCACGAGCTTCTCTGATGCGTGCGGCGGACCGCTACTCGGTAGCAGCCAACAGACGCCGCTCTCCAGTCCCCACCTACCAAATTGGCCAGAAGGTTTGGCTGTCCACACGAGACCTCCCTCTTCAGGTGGAGTCCAAGAAACTGGCACCCAGGTTCATCGGTCCCTTCGAGATTGAGAGGATCATCAACCCAACGGCGCTGAGACTGAAGCTTCCTCGGACCATGAGGGTCCACCCGAAGTTTCACGTCTCCAAGGTGAAGCCGGTCCGGGAGAGTCCCCTTTCGCCACCAGCTGCACCACCGCCACCTCCACGCGTCATCGATGGGGGCCTTGTCTACACGGTCCGTCGCCTGCTGCAGTCCCGCCGCCGAGGGAGGGGCCTGCAGTACCTCGTCGACTGGGAGGGGTATGGTCCAGAGGAGAGGTCCTGGGTCCCTGCCCGACACATTCTCGACTCCCGACTCATCAAGGCCTTCCATCTTCAACACCCCGACCAACCGGCTAGGCCCACTGCATCTTTCAGAGGGGCACCTCGGATAACCGCGCCGTCTGTTGCTCCAGATTCTCCTGAGGAAGAAGACTCAACTGGTGACGAAGAGATTTCCAGTCCCGGGCACACTAGTGCTGGAAGTCTTGAGGGGCCATCCTCTGATGAGGATGATTCCCCCACCAGTCACCTGCCTCCCACCCGCTTGGGACTATGGAATGGGACGGCGCACATGGTATTGGGGGAAGGGTATTGACATGGATAGATAATTGGTTTGCAGACAGGAAGCAAAGAGTAGGAATAAATGGGTCCCTTTCAGAATGGCAGGCACTGGCGAATGGAGTGCCGCAATGCTCGATGCAGGGGCGCAATTGTTTACCATATATATTAATGATTTGGATGATGGAATTAGAAGTAACACGAGCAAGTTTGCAGATGACACAAAGCTGGCTGGAGGTGTGAACTGTGAAGAGGAAGTTAGGAGGTTGCATGGTGACTTGGACAGGTTGAGTGAGTGGGCAGATGCAAGGCAGACGCAGTATGACGTGGATAAATGTGGGGTTATCCACATTGGCGGCGAAAACAAATAGGGTAATTATTATCTCAATGGTGTCAGATTATAGAAAAGGAAAGAACCAGGGCCACTGTCTAAGAATAAAGGGGAGTCCATTTAAAACGGAGGTGCAAAAAAAATCACCCAGATAGTTGTGACTTTGTGGAATTCTCTGCCACATAAGACAGTGGAGGCCAATTCACTGGATGCATTTAAAAGTGAGTTGGACAGAGCTCTTGGGGCTAGCGGAATCAAGGGATATGGGGAGAAGGCAGGCACGGGGTACAGATTGTGGATGATCAGCCATTATCACAATGAATGGCGATGCTGGCTCGATGGGCCAAATGGCCACCTCCTGCACCTATTTATATATGTTTCTATGTCTCTAATACCCGTTCACTTTGTGCCGTCCATTTAATCGACCGGGGCAATTCACCGCAACCATCGTGTCGGCGGTCCACATACCACACAAAGCTCGGTCATCAACTCTCTTCAAGAACCAAACCCTATGGTACTGTTCATCATTTGCGATGAACTCAAACAATCTAAACTCAGAATGCACAGGTAACTAAAATCAACATCTCTCTCTCTCCCCCAGCACATCTCCCTCGGCAGGGCTTAAGCACTCTGGCCCACACGACCAGTAAATATGCCTACCGTTCCATTTGTCGCTCTCGTTTGTCATCCGATCATTTATTGGTGGTGCACCTACTGGCTTTCAGAAAGATTTAAGAACGAAACACCAACGAAAAGAGCAACACAGCAGTGGTCTGAGGAGACCAGGGGTCTCCATTAGGACTGCCTCAGTCGATGAAGTGGAACTCTTATTAAGCTATTTGCAGTTTTACAGAGCGAAGGCACAGTATTCGGTCCGATTGGACAAGCGTTGCGGAACATTGAGTCGTAATATGAAGGCGATTTATCAGGAAATCCACTCAAGCGAAGTCCGGGCTGCATACAAAGGCTGTGGCAAACCTCAATAATGAGCAGTTAAGGGACGACGAAACAAATCTCCGTCATCAAACAATATAAATCTTTCATGTCAAAGGAGAATACAGATGCTGTAATCTTGAATAAAGAGACATAACTCAGCGGGTCATGCAACATCCGTAGAAGCAGCTGACGTAAGTTGAAGATTCGGGGCCACGAGACGGAGCACAAGGCATCAATGATTAGAAAGTTGGAAAGTAAATGATGGGGCCGATCAGTGACAACATGTGAATGTTCCTGTGTAGCGTAGTGCATGGCTGGGGATCAGAGTGAAGATGTTCCGTCTGCCTGTACCGGAGGACTGGATGAAGTTCATGACGGAACAGATGGGGAGTGAAGAGAGAGGTTCCACTGAATGGAATAGACAGAGAGTGGGTGGTCAACAGAGTGACGCCACTTGGTGTTTAATGTTATCTGGGCATGTTGGGATCTGTCCTCGTTTGGGGTGGGAATCTGCAATAAAGGGACCAGGAAGATGCACTTCCGTTTACAGGGCAACGGGTCAGGAATGGATATTCCATCCCCGATGCAAAGACGACCTCACAGTGAATAATAATTGCCTATGGGATCCATTGTACTCCAGAACACCTTCCTTCATCATTTATAAGTTCAAGGTGAATGTGGAAAAGATTAGTAGGAACCTGATGGGTAACTTTTTCACGCAAAGGATGGTAGATGTATGGAACAAGCTGCCAGAGGAGGTCGTTGAGGCAGGGACTGTCCAAACATGTAAGATGCAGTTAGACAAGTACATGGATCGGACAGGTTCGGAGGCATATGGGCCAAACGTGGCCAGGTGGAACTCGTGTAGCTGGAACATGTTGGCCGGTGTGGGCAAGTTGGGCCGAATGGCCTGTTTCCACTCGGTATCATTCTATGACTCTATGAGTCTATGCATGAATTGCTATCGGAATTAAGTATCGGTTCTCTCTGAAGGCAGATTTCCCGTGCATTGGGAATGTTGCGGTGATTGGAATGGAACCCCGGCCACCTGCTCGGGATGCAACTGGTGAGGCACCGTTGCCGATTGATGAAATGAGACGCACAAATAGCACAGTGCTTCCCCCGGAGCGGGAACCGGAATAATGACAATCTGATGCAAAAACTCAGGAAACATAAAATCGGAAAATATGCGAGGATTTCTCACGGAATGATATCGCGCGGCCGGACGCCTTGAGACCAGCGGTCCGCTGTCTGTCGAGGGAAGTGCTCGGTTTCATCAAAAAATGCACGTGACGGCTGTTTTACAATAGAGACATTTATCTCTCGTCCTAATCAGAAGCCTTGGATGAAAAGGGAGATTCGCTCTTGGTTAATGTCCTGATCTGAGGCTTTGAAGCAAGATGACCCTGAACGGAACACGAAGGACAAGTGTGATCTCCGCAAGTCAATCAGGGATAAGAGGATTCCAAATCAGGTTGGGGGCTCAATTCAAGCAAGCGACTGCATTGGCTCTGATGACCACCACTGTTTACGAGCCGAACAATGCATCTCTGCTGTTGGATAACCCGCTTTGAACAGGGAAACACTGTTTCATCAATGCGTATTCACCCGCCACCCGATGGTTCTGTCCAATACATCCCGATGGCAGAGATCATAAAGCATGGAGACATATAGCGCGGAAACAGGCCGTGCCGCCCAACATCCACGTGTCGATTAAAATGGACCATCTGATCTAATTCGGTTTGCCCATATCCACGAAAACCTGTCCAAACCGTGTACCCGTCCAAACGTCCTTCACATTGTGTGCGCCTCAGCATGTTTCTGGGCAGGTCGTTTCACATTTCCTCAACCCTCTGAATGAAATAGTTGCCCCTCACGTATATATTAAACTTTAACACCTCTCACCTTAAACCCATGCCCTATCGTGCTTGATTTTCCTACCCTGTTAAATAGACTGTGCATTCACTCCATTCATTCCCCTCATACCCCTTTCGCCTGTAGACGTCACCTCTCAGGCCCCTGTGCTCCTAGGAATAAAGTCCAAACCTGTCCAACGAAGTCCTGTAGCTCAGGTCCTCGAGTGCTGGCAACATTTTCATCAATCAAGCATGATGGCATCTTTCACGAAGATCAATTCTCGGTGAGCGGTCCATCTGGCCCGGTTTTGAAATCGTGCGCCTTTCAACGTATTCGCCGCCATCTGTAAACATTGGTTTGGTGTCAGTTGCAAATATACTAACTATGGGCGCACAGGTAGAGTTGCTGCCTTACAAAGCTTGCAGCTGAAGACCAGGTTTCGATTTCGACTACGGTGCTGTCTGTTCGCAGTTCGTACGTTCCCCCGTGTGTTTTCTCCGAGACCGTCGGTTGCCTACCACACTCCAAAGACCTACAGGTTTGTAGGTTAATTGGCTTGGTATGAGCCAAGTGCATGTAGGATTGAGTTAATACGCGGGGATCGCTGGTTAGTGCGGACTCGATGGGCCGAAGGGCCTGTTTCCGCGCTGTAAGTTTAGACTGTGGCAAAGGACAGTGATCAGCAGCTGATGGAAGAGGATAAAACAAATATCTTCCACCGACCCAGAAAAAAAAATCGTATTAAAAGGGAATAGAGATACTAAACCTGGAATCTTGAATCTTGAAGGAATTCAGCTGGTCAAGCAGGTCTGTGAAAGCAACATGTCTAATTCGACGTTTCGGACCTACTCCCAGTGAGGTCGAGCACAAGGAGCTGAATGATTATAAAATAGGTAAATGACTCACTGCGATTGTCAGGGAGAACATGGGATGTGCTGCGTAGCATAGCGTATGGCTGAGGGTCGGAATGAGATGTTCAGTCTATCTGTTCGGGAGGACAGGATGAAGGTCCTGACGGAACAAATGGGAAGTGAGGAGAAAGATTCCACACAGAAGGAGTGTGGGGGGCAGACTGACGACACTGGGTGTGACCATATCGTCTGGATGTTGAAGTCTGCCCTAGTTAATTATGGACAGCTGCAATAGCGGAGGTAGCGGAGTCAGGGGGTATGGGGAGAAGGCAGGAACGCGGTACTCATTGAGAATGATCAGCCATGATGACATTGAGTGGTGGTGTTGGGTCGAAGGACCGAATGGCCTCCTCCTGCACCTACTGTCTATTGTCTATAATATGAGAGCAGAAAAACGCACTAATGCTAATGGCACGTTGGCCTTCATAACAAGAGGATTTGAGTATAGGAGTAAAGCGGCCCTTCTGATGTTGTATCGGGCCCTGGTGAGACCACAACTAGAGTATTGTGTGCAGTTTTGGTCTCCTAATTTGTCGAAGGACATCCGTGCTATTGAGATAGGTTCCGGAGGATAATCTCCGGGATGGCGGAACTGTCATATGAGGAAAGTTTGAAAAGATTGGGCTTGTCTTCACTGGAATTTAGAAGGATGGGAGGGGATCTTATAGATTGGTAGCTACAGGGCTAGAAAGCTAAGTAGTAGCTGGCTGGCCTGATACCTAGATGGCTGGATAACCAGTGAGCTAGATTTCTAGCCAATAGGATGGACAGCCAGAGAGCGTATTAGCTATCTAGCTAGTTTGCTACCTGGATAGTTAGCTACCCGCATTGCATAACTTGAAAGCTAGATAGCTGGATGTGTAGATAGCTGAATAACTAGATTGCAAGATCGCTAGCTAGATATATAGGCAGCTCTTTGTGGGGTGCGCACCCTCTCTCGCGAGGCCCACAGAGGGAGATCTAGTCATATCTAGGTTTGTAGATAGCTACCTTGCAAGCTAAATTGACAGATAGATCGCTCACGTCGGCTATATTTCTAGATGGCAGGATGACTAGATGGCTAAATTGCTTTCTGGCTAGACGTTTGGAAAGCTAGCTGGCTACTTGGGAAATTGATCAGCTGGGAAGCTGGCTCGCTGGGTAGATGGCGAGCTGAATAAAGCCAGATGGCTGGGTGATCAGATGGCGAGATGGCTTGATGAGTAGATGGCTAGAAGGCTTGATGGCAGGCTGGCTAGATAGCCAGATAGCTTAGCAGCTAGCTAGATAGATAGATAACTATATGGCTAAATGCCTAGATAGCTAGGTAGCAATAGGAGGTAGGTAGATAGCTAGATTAAATAGCTAGATTCATTGCTACAGAGATAAATGGATAGATAGCTCTATAATTAAATCACTAGATAGCTAGTTAGACTGCTAGCTAGATAGCTGGATAGCTAGATAGGTGGATTGCTCGCCAACAGAATAGATCACTACGTAAATACCTAAATATATGGCTTTAAGAAAATAACTGCAGATGCTGGTACAAATCGATTTATTCACAAAACGCTGGAGTAACTCAGCAGGTCAGGCAGCATCTCGGGAGACAAGGAATGGGTGACGTTTCGGGTCGAGACCCTTCCTCAGACTGATGTCAGGGGGGCGGGACAAAGGAAGGATATAGGTGGAGACAGGAAGATAGAGGGAGATCTGGGAAGGAGGAGGGGAAGGGAGGGACAGAGGAACTATCTAAAGTTGGAGAAGTCGACGTTCATATCGCCGGGCTGCAAACTACCCAGGCGAAATATGAGGTGCTGTTCCTCCAATTTCCGGTGGGCCTCGCTATGGCTCTGGAGGAGGCCCATGACAGAAAGGTCAGACTGGGAATGGGAGGGGGAGTTAAAGTGCTCGGCCACCGGGAGATCAGTTTTGTTAATGCGGACCGAGCGCAGGTGTTCAGCGAAGCGATCGCTTCCAAGGACCCAAAACAGTCGTTCCAGGCGAGGCAGAGGTTCACCTGCACCTCCTCAAACCTCATCAACTCTATTCGCTGTTCCAGGTGTCAACGTCTCTGCATCGGCGAGACCAAGCGCAGGATCGGCGATAGTTTCGCTGAACACCTCCGCTCAGTCCGTCTCAACCAACCCGATTTCCAGGTGGCTCAGCACTTCAATTCCCCCTGCCATTTCCAATCTGACTTTTCCGTACTGGGCCTCCTCCATTGTAAAAGTGAGACCCAGCGCAAATTGGAGGAAAAGCAACTCATATTTCGCATGGGTAGTTTACAACCCAGCGGTATCAACTTTGACATCTCTAACTTCAGATAGTCCTTGTTTCCCTCTTGGTCCACTCCCCCTTCCCAGTCCCCCCACTATTCTTCCTGTCTCCGTCTATATCCTACCTTTGTCCGGCTCCATCCCCTGACATCAGTCTGAAGAAGGGTCTCGACCCGAAACGACACCCATTCCTTCTCTCCAGAGATGGTGCCTGACCCGCTGAGTTACTCCAGCATTTTGTGTCTACCTTAGCTAGATAGCTAGTCAGGTAGATATATACACAAAATGCTGGAGTAACTCAGCAGGTCAGGCAGCATCTCGGGAGAGAAGGAATGGGTGACGTTTCGGGTCGAGACCCTTCTTCAGACTGATGTCGGGGGTGGGACAAAGGAAGGATATAGGTGGAGACAGGAAGATAGAGGGAGATCTGGGAAGGAGGAGGGGAAGGGAGGGACAGAGGAGCTATCTGAAGTTGGAGAAGTCGACGTTCATACCACCGGGCTGCAAACTGCCCAGGCGAAATATGAGGTGCTGCTCCTCCAATTTCCGGCGGGCCTCACTATGGCACTGGAGGAGGCCCATGACAGAGAGGTCAGACTGGGAATGGGAGGGGGAGTTAAAGTGCTGGGCCACCGGGAGATCAGTTTTGTTAATGCGGACCGAGCGCAGGTGTTCAGCGAAGCGATCGCCGAGCCTGCGCTTGGTTTCGCCGATATAAATAAATTGACATCTAGAGCAGCGGATGCAATAGATGAGGTTGGAGGAGGTGCAGGTGAACCTCTGTCTCACCTGGAAAGATTGTTTGGGTCCTTTGATGGAGTTGAGGGGGGAGGTAAAGGGGCAGGTGTTGCAGCTCGTGCGGTTGCAAGGGAAAGTGCCCGGGGTTGGGGTGGTTTGGGTAGGAAGGGACGAGTTGACCAGGGAGTTACGGAGGGAACGGTCTCTGCGGAACGCAGAGAGGGGAGGGGATGGGAAGATATGGCCAGTGGTGGGGTCCCGTTGTAGGTGACGGAAATGTTGGTGGATGATATGTTGGATCCGCTGGCTGGTGGGGTGGAAGGTGACAACGAGGTAGATATATAACTATATTGATACAGATCTAGATGGCTAGATAGCCACATAGCCAGATAGCCACAGAGCAAGTTAGCATAGCTAACATGGCATAGCATAGCTAGGCTGATAGCAAGTTATCTGGATAACGTGATAGCTAGACTGCGTCGGAAATCGCATTTCTGCGCACATTTTCTCATGAAATTTGAAAAAGTTGTGACGTCGTCGTTCAGGTCCATTGTCGAATCCTTGAATAGCGACCAGTGCTAGATAGAGCTCTGGGGGCTTGCGGAATCAATGGATTTGGGGAGAAGGCAGGCACAGGTTACTGATTGCGGATGATCAGCCATGATCACAGTGTATGTCGGTGCTGGCTCGAAGGGCCAAAGGGCATCTTCCTGCACCTATTTTCTATGTCTATAGACTCCATGCAATCCCGGAGTCAGTAATGCGTTCATAAGTTCAGACGTCATTTGAGTAAGTCATTCGGCTCACCTAGTTTGTTCCGCCATTCGATCATGGCTGCTCTATCTTTCCCACTCGAACCTAACTCCAACTTTGACATTCTTACTAATCACGAGCCTGTCTATCCCTGCTTTTAAATTATCTGATGACGGCCTCCACATCCGTCTGTGGCAGAATTCCACAGATTCACCACTCTCTGTGTTCATTGCGAGCGGCACATTCCTTGTATGTGTATATACTTGGCCAATAAATTCATTCATTCATTCATTCATTCATTCATTCATTCATTCATTCATTCATTCATTCATTTATTCTTTCATTCATTCATTATCTGACTAGCCTCAGAATAAAAGGACATACTTTTAAAAATGAGATGATGAGGAATTTATTTCGTCAGCAGGTGGTAAATCTTTGGAATTCAGCCACAGACGGCTGTGTAAACCGTCATTGGTTATTTTTAAAGCGAAGATAGACAGGTTGGTCATCCGTAAGAGTTTCGACGGTTATGGGGAGAAGGCAGGAGTTGAGTGGGAAAGATAGGTCAGCCATGATTGAATGTCGGAGTAGACTCGATGTGCCAAATATCCTAATTATGCAGCATGACTTATGCACTGAGTGTTATGTTTAACAGTGCACCGCATCATCCACACACAGCGCTGCTCAGTGTATGTACAGTAGCAATATACTGTCACAGCGTCCTCCCGTGTATCAGCAACACACTGTATCATCCACACACAGCGCACCTCAGTGGATGTGCAGTAGCAACATACTGTCACAGCGCCCTGCCGTGGATGAACATCAGCAACACACTTGCAGCATCCACACTCAGCGCACCTCAGTGGATGTGCAGTGGCAATATATTGTCACAGCGCCCTCCCGTGGATCAGCAACACGCTGCATCATCCACACACAGCGCACCTCAGTGGATGTGCAGTAGCAATATACTGTCACAGCGCCCGCTCGTGGATGAACATCAGCAGCACAGTGCAACACTGAGATACAGCAGCCCTCAATGTTTGCACAATAACAGTACATCGGAGCATCAGCGTTGCTGAAGATGGATCTTAAGGTTCCAGTGTGTAACTCATAGATCGCGGCAGCACGTTTAGAATTCTAAATAAGCCATGTAGAATGATTGCCATATTTGATCGAGGCATTGAATATGACTCAGGAAGGCGATATTCAGATTTAGAAAACTATTCTTCGGCCGGTTTTGCAGTTTTGTGTGCAGTTATGATCGCTCTTGTACAGGAAAGGCGTTTTGGAAAAGGTGCTCAAGACCCTTACAAGAACATCTCCTGGAGCATATGAACAAGCAGACGTTGGACTGATTTATTTGGAACACCGGAAATCTTGCAGTGACCTGATAGATCGATATCAAATTATGTGAGGCACAGATAGGATAAACAGTCCCAAGACAGAAATGTCAAATATTAGAGGCCACCTCTTTCAGGCAAAAGGGATTAATTTTAAGCGAGGTGCGCAGGGAAATCTGTTTACACAAAGGGCAGTAAGTGCCTGGAACGCAATGCCGCAGGTGGCCATTAGGTCATAAGGGATAGGAATACAATTAGGCCATTCGGCCAATCAAATCTCCGCCATTCAATCATGGCTGATCTCTCTCCATCCTAACCCCATTCTCCTGCCTTCTCCTCAAAACTTCTGAAACCTGGAGTAATCAAGAATCTATCTACCTACGCCTTAAAATATCCACTTACGTGGCCTACACAGCCTTCTGTGACAAAGAATTCCACAGATTTACCACCCTCTGACTTAATAAATTTCTCCTCATCTTGTTCATATCAGCAAGTCTTTTAATTCTGAGGGAATTACCTCTAGTCCTAGACTCTCCCACTAGTGGAACATGCTCTCCATATCCACTCGATCCAAGGCATTCACATATCTGTATGTTTCAATGAGGTCCACACTCATTCTTCTACACTCCAATGAGTGCAGGCCCCCTGTCGACAAACGCTCATCATAGGTTAACCTATTCATTCCAGGGATCATTCTTGTAAACCTCCTCTGGATCCTCTCCAGAGCCAGCACACCCTTCCTCCGATATGATGCCCAGAATTGCTCACAATGTTCCAAATGCGCCCTTCCCAGCGCCTCAACATTATAATCCCTGTTTTTGAATACAAGCCCTCTTGAAATAATATTAGCATAGATTTTACTTTCTTTACTACCTATTCAACTTGCAGATAATTTTTTGGGAATCCTGAACCAGCTCTCCCAAGTCCCTTTGCATTCCGATTAATGGATTATGTCCCCATTTAGAAAGTAGTCTACGCCATTATTCCTCCGAGAAAAATGCATTACTCTGCACTTTGCCACACTATATTCTATCTGCCATGTCTCTGCCAACTCCCCCAACATGTCCAACTCCTTCTGCAGTCCCTGCTTTCTCACACTACCTGCCCTTCCACCTATTTTCGTATCATCCGCAAACTTTGCCACAAAGCCTTCAATCCCCTCGTACAATTCATTAATATAAAACGTAAAGTATCGCGGACCCAGCACTCACCCTTGCGGATCTCCACTATTCACTGCTAGCCAACTAGAAAAAAGCCCCCTTTATTGCCACTCTTTCTCTTCTGCCATCTAGCCAGCCTGCTATCCATGCTAGTATCTGCCCTTTGATACCGTGCGCTCTCATCTTCCTAAGCAGCCAACGTGTGACACCTTCTCAAAGGCTTTCTGAAAATCAAAGTAAACAACATCTACTGACTCTCCTTTGGCTGTCTTGCTATTTACGTCTTCAAATAATTCCAGCAAATTTATCAAACACGACCTTCCCTTCACAAAGCCATGCCAACTTATGCCTATTTCATCGTGCACTTATAAATACTCTGTCACATCATCATGTATAACGGGTCCTAAAATCTTAGTTGGAGTTGGAGGCAGATACTGGAGTTGGAGGCAGATACAATAGTGTTATTTAAGACAAGTTCAGATTTTCAGGTAACGAAGGGTACACATTGTGAGCAGGCAGGTAAGGGTGGTCGTCTTATGTTCGGCACAGCTATTATTAGCCGAAAGTCCTGCCGTCCCTTGTACTTCGTGTAGGAAAGAAAAGCAGATGCTGGTTTAAATCGAAGGTAGACACAAAATGCTGGTGTAACTCAACGAGACAGGCAGCATCTCTGGAGAGAAAGAATGGGTGACGTTTCGGGTCGAGTCCCTTTTTTAGACTGATGTCGGAGAGGTCGGCGGGAAAGTGATGGAATATTGTCGGAGACAGTGAGACTGGTGGGAGAACTGGGAAGGAGAAGGGAGGGAGAGAGAGGGAAAGCAATGGCTAATTGAAGTTAGATAAGTCAATGTTCATATCGCTGGTATGTTAGCTGCCCAAGCGAAGTATGAGGTGCTGTTCCTCCAATTTGCGCTGGGCCTCACTCTGACAATGGAGGATGCCCAGGGCAGAAAGTTCAGATTGGGAATGGGGGAGCGGGGGTGAGTTAAAGTGCTGAGCAACCGGGAGATCAGGTACGACTGTGTGGAGCTGTTCAGCGAAACGATCGTCGAGCTTGCGCTTGGTCTCGCCGATATCACTCCATCAGTACTATCCCACAGTATACCGTTATACCAGTACTACCCTACAGTGCGTCGCTCCATCAGTACTATCCCACTGTATACCGTTACACCAGTACTACCCCACAGTGCGTCACTCCATCAGTACTATCCCACTGTATACC
The DNA here is from genome assembly GCF_053455715.1 of Rhinoraja longicauda. NCBI lineage: Eukaryota > Metazoa > Chordata > Chondrichthyes > Rajiformes > Arhynchobatidae > Rhinoraja > Rhinoraja longicauda. The sequence continues at coordinate 88,482 of NW_027601537.1, read as the reverse complement.
GTTACACCAGTACTACCCCACAGTGCGTCACTCCATCAGTACTATCCCACTGTATACCGTTACACCAGTACTACCCCACAGTGCGTCACTCCATCAGTACTATCCCACTGTATACCGTTACACCAGTACTACCCCACAGTGCATCACTCCATCAGTACTATCCAACAGTATACCATTACACCAGTACTACCCTACAGTGCGTCACTCCATCAGTACTACCGCACAGTGTCACTCCATCAATTCCATCCCACATTATGTCACCACAACAGTACTATCGCACAGTTTGTCACCCCATCAGAACTACCCCAGAATGTGCCATTACTTCAACACTACCCCACGTTAGGTTACTCCATCAATACTACTTCACAGTCTGTCACTCCATCAGTACTGCATGTTACTCCATTAGTCGTACGCAAGAGCGTGTCACTCTCATCAGTACAACCCCACAGTATGTCATTCCATCATCTCTGCCCGACGGTGTCAGTACCACCTTAAGTATGCAATTTCATCAGTTCTACCCACAGTTTTTCACCCCTTCAGTAATACCATCGAATGTGTCACTATATCAGTACTACCCCAAAATATACCAGTCCTTCACTACTACCCCACAGGATGCTAATCCATAAGTATTATAGACAATCGACAATAGGTGCAGGAGTAGGCCATTCGGGCCTTCGAGCCAGCACCGCCATTCAAAGTGATCATGGCTGATCATTCTCAATCAGTACCCCGTTCCAGCTTTCTCCCCATACCCCCTGACTCCGCTATCCTTAAGAGCTCTATCTAGCTCTCTCTTGAATGTATACAGAGAATTGGCCTCCACTGCCCTCTGAGGCACAGAATTCCATAGATTCACAACTCTCTGACTAAAAAAGTTTTTCCTCATCTCTGTTCTAAATGGCCTACCCCTTATTCTTAAACTGTGGCCCTTGGTTCTGGACTCCCCCAACATTGGGAACATGTTTGCTGCCTCTAACGTGTCCAACCCCTTAATAATTTTATACGTTTCGATAAGATCCCCTCTCATCCTTCTAAATTCCAGTGTATACAAACATAGTCGCTCCAGTCTTTCAACATATGACAGTCCCGCCATTCCGGGAATTAACCTAGTAAACCTACGCTGCACGCCCTCAATAGCAAGAATATCCTTCCGCAAATTTGGAGACCAAAACTGCACACAGTACTCCAGGTGCGGTCTCACTAGGGCCCTGTACAACTGCAGAAGGACCTCTTTGCTCCTATACTCAACTCCTCTTGTTATGAAGGCCAACATTCCATTGGCTTTCTTCACTGCCTGCTGTACCTGCATGCTTCCTTTCAGTGACTGATGCACTAAGACACCCAGATCACGTTGTACGTCCCCTTTTCCTAACTTGACACATTCAGATAATAATCTGCCTTCCCATTCTTACCACCAAAGTGGATAACCTCACACTTATCTACATTAAACTGCATCTACCATGCATCCGCCCACTCACACAACCTGTCCAAGTCACCCTGCAACCTCATAGCATCTTCTTCACAGTTCACACTGCCACCTAGCTTTGTATCATCGGCAAATTTGCTAATGGTACTTTTAATCCCTTCATCCAAGTCATTGATGTATATTGTAAATAGCTGCGGTCCCAACACCGAACCTTGCGGTACCCCACTAGTCACTGCCTCCCATTCTGAAAGGGACCCATTTATCCCCACTCTTTGCTTTCTGTCTGTCAACCAACTTTCTATCCATGTCAGTACCCTACCTCCAATACCATGTGCTCAGCGTGTCACTCCATTAGTACTACCACATCGTCGGTTACTTCATCATTACTGCATCAGAACGTGTCATTCATTCGGTACTACCCCATAGAATGCCATTGCATCAGTACTAGCAAATGGATAGTCATTCCATCAGTACTATCCCACAGTGCGTCATTCGATCAGTTCTCCCCCTCAATGTGTCACTCCATCAGAACTACACTATAATGTGTCATTACATCAGTACTGCCCCATTTAGTTTCACACCATTAATACTATCCGACAGTGTCCCACGACATCTGTACTACCATATCGCTTGTTCCTCCATCAGTACTACCGCACACTGTGTGACTCTATCAGTAATACACCAAAATGTTTTACTCCATCAGTACCTGCCCACAGTTTGTCACTTTACTAGTACAACCCCACTGGTGATCACTCCATCAATACAAGCCTAGTGTGTTAGACGTGTTAGACGATCATTACTAGAACACACTATGTCACTCCATCAGTACAACCCCAGAGCCGTGTCACTTCATTGGTACTACCGCACTATATACCATTCCATCAATACACACCCACAGTGTTTTTCAACATCAGTACCACCTTGTGTATTATTCCATTATAATAATAATAATAATAATAATAATAATAAACATATATTTTATATAGCACTTTTCCTAGTGCTCAAAGACGCTTTACAAAAACAGTCATGACATAAAAACAAACAGACGAACTGTCCTGACGAGAAGCGGCGAACAAATAGTGCCAGCGTCCTCTCACGTCAGGGTCCGGCAGTAGACAGCAAAGAACACAAGACACACAAGGGGGAAGTCTTTTAGGACCGAGATGAGAAAACATTTCTTCACACAGAGAGTGGTGAGTCTGTGGAATTCTCTGCCACAGAAGGTAGTTGAGGCCAGTTCATTGGCTATATTTAAGAGGGAGTTAGATGTGGCCCTTTTTGCTAAAGGGATCAGGGTGTATGGAGAGAAGGCAGGTACAGGCTACTGATCTGAATGATCAGCCATGATCATATTGAATGGCGGTGCAGGCTCGAAGGGCCGAATGGCCTACTCCTGCACCTATTTTCTATGTTTCTATGTTTCTAATTACAATTTTAACACAAACAGCCATCACAGTGATTGCTCCAGGCACACCCTCACTGTGATGGAAGGCAAAGAAAAGTCTTATCTCCTCCTCATTCTTCTCCCGTGGTGCCACGAGGCGATCGAGGCTCCCGACTTTTGAAGCCCCCACCGGGCGATGGAAAGTCCCAGGTCGAGCCGAGCAGGCCTATGAAGGTCCTGAGCCCCAACCGGGCGATGGAAAGTGCCGCGGCCAGGCCACGCAGGGCGATGAAGGGCCTGCGAGCGGGTCATTCAAACCTCGCGCTCCGGGGCGGTCGAAGCTGCTACGTCTGGAGCTCCCGAAAGCCTGTCGCCAGCCAGGGACCTGCGAACTAAAGATGTTGCGGTCCGCAGGGCCCACGGCCGAAGCCTCCGACATGGTAAGTCCAGGCCCTGCGACCGGAGTCTTCAAGGTCGATCCCAGCTGGAGGCCGCCGACTCCACGGTGTTAGGCCATAGCGCGAACGGAGACACGACACGGGAAAGGTCGCATCTCCGTTGAGGAGGAGATTGGGAAAAAAGTTTCCCCCCCCCCCCCCCCCCCCCCCACCACCCCCACATAAACAGAGTTAAAAATAGATCAACACGTACATTTAAACGATGACAATATACAAAACAAAACAAAAAGACAGAGAGACTGCCGGTGAGCCGCAGCTGCAGAACGCAGCCACGTCCCATTATTGTACTACGACACAGGGTGTCACTCTATCAGTACTATCCAACGGTGTGTCACTCCATCAATGCTACACAATGAGTCCTTCCATCAGTACTACCCCACAGTGCTTCAATCCACCAGTATTACTCTGGTATATGTCTATGCAACAGTTCTACACCGCAGGGTGTCACACAATCAGTACTATTCCACAATATGCTATTGCGTCAGAACTGCCACATAGTGTGCCATTCCATCAGTACTACCTCAAAATGTGTCACTCCACCAGCACTACCCACAGTATATCACTGCATCAGTAATAAAATATAGTCTTTTACTCCATCTGTACTACCCTACACTGTGCCACTCCATCAGTGCCTCCCCATAGAGCATCGCACCATCAGGAATATCACTCGGGTTACCATTGCATCAGTACGTGTGTCACTCCATCAGAACAATCCATTATCACTCCATCAGTACTACCATGCAGCGTGTGACTCCATCAGTATTCCCCACAGTATGTCACTCCATTAGCCATATCTCTCTGTGTCACTCCATCAGTAATTCCCCACAGATTCACTCTATTAGTATTTCCCCACAATGCCTCACGCCATTAGCACCACCCGATGTTTATCATTCAATCAGGACTATCCCAGTGGGTCACTCCATAAGTGCTGCCACAAATTGTGTCATTCCATCAGTATTACCAAACAGCGTGTCACTGCATTAGTACTACACCACAGTTTGTCATCACAATAGTACTACCGCTCAGTGTGTCACTCCGTTGGTGAAACCACACAGTGTCTCACTGCATCAATACAACTCCATGGTGTTACACTCCATCAGCACTGCCCAACATCATGTCACTCCAGTGCAACTCTAGAACGTGTCACTCCATCAATGCTCCCCGCAGTATGTTCTTCCATCAGTACTCCCCAAAGTGTTTCACAACATCAGGACTTGCTCAAATCTGCCATTCCATCCGCAATACCCCACAGTGTGCTAACCCATCGCAGCGACTCCATAGTGTGTAATTCCATCACTATTTCACCACAGTTTTTCATCGCAATAGTACTACCGCAGAGCGTGTCAATCCATCAGTATTACTGTATCACTCCAACAGAATGTGCTATTATATCCGTGCTACCCCACAGTATGTCATTCCATCAATACACCTCCACAGTACGTCATTACACCAGTACTACTCCACAGTGTTACACTCCATCAGTACAACACTGGAGCGTGTCACTCCATCAGTACTACCCTACAATATGTTATTCCATCAGTATTACACCACAGTGATGCATTCCACAGTACTGCCTTAAGCTTGTTATTCCATTTTGTACAACCACACAGACTCATTCAATTAGTATTACCCATCAGTGTAACTCTCCATCTGTACTGCCCCACCGTCAGTCCTTACCATTCCACAATGTGCAACCCGACAGTACCACCAAAGATTGGGTCAATACTTCAGTACTAGCCCATTGTGCGCCATTCTGTCCACACTACCCCCAGTGTGTCATTCAATCAGCACTACACCGAAGTATCTCACTCCGTCAGTACAACCGCGCAGTGTGTCGGTCCATCAGTAATACGCACCGTGTGTCACTCCATCAGTACTGCTCCACAGCGTGTCACTCCATCAATTTTACCCCACGGGATGTAGTTGCACACTGAAGTAGTACTGACGGAGTGACAAACTGCGTGGTAGTACTGATGCAATGGCCTCACAATTTGTCACTAAATCAGTGCTATTCCACTGTGTGTCACTCCGTCAGTACTACTCCGCAGTTTGTCATAACAACAGTACTACACATTGTGCCACTCCATGAGTATTACCCGCAGTGTGTCACTACATCAGTAGAGCCCCACGGTGTATCATTCCATCAGAACAACTGCAAAGTGTGTCATTTCATCAGTACTACTGCAAATTGTGTCACTCCATTTGTACCAAACCACAGTATGTTAATCCACCCGTACTGCAAAAACTGGTGTCACTCCATCAGTACTACAGCGCATTGCGTCACTCCATCAGTACTACCCCACATTGTGTCACTCCATCAGTGCACTGCACAGTGTGTCACTCCTTCAGTACTACTGCGCAGTGTGTCACTTCATCAATACAACTTCAAAGTGTGTCACTCCATCTGTACTAACCCAGTGTGATAATCCACCATTACTACCATACATTGTGTCACTCCATCAGTTCCTTTGCACAGTGTGTCACTCCATCAGTAATGCCCCACAGCGTGTCACGCCGTCCCTAAAACCCACAGTGTGCCATTACATCATTACAAACACATATGTTCACACCCTCAAACACAATCAAACACGCACACACATAGCCGCGCACGAAGACACACACAATCTCTCAAATGCAATCACAAACAATCCAATATACTCTCGCACATTCTCACATACAATCACACGTACACATGCACTCACACTAACAGATATTCACACGCACTAGCACGAAGAGACACGCACTCATTCGCACATACGAACAAATTCTCTGACAACTCCATCATATACTCTCTCCCACACGCACACACACACACACACACTATCAAAGAATTACATACTCAAACACTCTGGCAAACTCACATCCCACATATTCTCTCACATTCTCACAAACAGCCACACACACGCACAGACGCAAACACTGTCCTTCACTCTCCCACTCAGAGACACAGATACATTCAATCGCACTTGCATCCACACTTACTAATGCTCACACACTCACACGCACACTCACGCACTCGCACAGACAGACACACACACACAAATATACGCGCACTAACCCGCATACACTAACACATACGCGCACACACCGACTCATTTGCACAATCTCATACATTCACACTCGCATACACGTGCTAACACACTCTTGCACGGACTCGCACACTCACACTGTCACACACAATCAATATCCAATGCGAGTCATACGACAGCTCTGGAGAAATCTAGTTGAGTATGTCAGTTTAGTGTAGTTTATTGTCACGTGTACCGAGGTACCGTGAAAAGCTTTTGTTGCGTGCTGCCCAGTCAGTGGAAACAAAATACATCGTTACAGTCGAGCCATTTGCAGAGTATAGATACATGATAAGGGGATAACGTTCAGTGCGAGGTAAAGCCTGCAAAATCCGAACGAGGATAGTCCGAGGGTCAACAAAGAGGTAGATAGTAGTTCAGCACTGTTTTCTGGTTGTGGTGGGATGATTCTGTTGCCTGATAACAGCTGGGAAGACGCTGTCCCTGAAACTGGAGGTGTGCATTTTCACACTTCTATACATTTTGCCTGATGGGGCAGAGGAGAAGCAGGAGTGGCAATGGTGCAACTCGTCCTTGATTATGCTGCTGGCCTTGCCGAGGCAGCGTGGTTTATAAATTGAGTCAATATATGGGAGGTTGCTTTGTGTGATGGTCTGGACAATTCGCAGCAATTTCTGGCGTTCTTGATTGAAGCTGTTCCCAAACCAAGCTGTGATGCATCTTGATAAAATACTTTCTATGCTGCATCTGTCGAAGTTGGTGAGAGTTGTAGAGGGCACGCCGAACTAGCTAAGCCTGCTAAGGACATGGATGGGTGAAGTTCGGTTCGAGACCCTTCTTCAGACTGATTCTGGTGGGAAGCTGGAGAAGGCTGGAACAGCAGGACAAAGCGAGTTGAATGATGACTGGGTGAATACCGTTTTCATAGTTAGGTGGTTGAGACCAGAGGTTAAAAGATAAAAGTTGCGAGAGAAGGATTGAGCAGGTTGGAATTATAAAGAGAGAGGAGGGAATATCGGTTGAAGGTGGAGGTGGAGGGGATGAACAGGTGCGAGTCCGCGTGAAGCAAGAGAAAGAGCGAGGGGAAAGCGGGAAGTTGCACGTTAGTTACCTGCCATTTGCTAATGTTCATACCATTAGGTTGCAAGGTTCCCAAGCGGACGATGAAGCGGCGTTCTTTCTGTTTTAATGTAACCTCTCTGGCGCTGGTGGAGGCCCAGGACGGAAAGGTCAGTGTGCGAGGGGGAGTTACAATGGCTAGCAACGGGGAGATACGGCAAGCCTTAGCAGAACGAGGGTGAGTGTTCGACAAAACGTTCGCCGAGTCTCCATTTCACCACGCCGATGTAAATGAGGCCATATCTGGAACATCACATGCAGTAGATGAGATTAGAGGTGGTGCAGGTGAACATCTGTCTCACCTGGAAGGGTTGCTCGAGCGTGAGGGAAGGGGTATAGGGACAGCTGTTACACCCCATGGTGGCTAACCGTTGTAACTGCACTTGCCAAGAAAGGCTTTGGAAAGAGAAGTGATGGCAAGTGATGGAGAGGTGGGGAAATGGATAGAGAAATAGGTCGTACAAAGATAAAAGGGAGAGATAGAGGAGAAGACGAAAGAAGAGGTGGAGGGAGAGTGAACTATCAAAGGGAGAGTGGGAGAATGAGGAGAGAGGGGAGTTCAGAGCGAGTGGGTTGGCAAAAGGGGAGAGGGAAGCATTAGAGAGATACAGGGAGAAGGAGGGAGAGATGCAGTAAGAGTGGGAGGGGGAGGGGAGAGAGGTTGGCAGAGAGCGAGCGGCACAGAGAGGGAGAATAGAGAGTGTAGGGGAGAGAGTAACAGTTCAGAGAGAGAATAGCAGTAAAGATGGAGAGAGAGAAAGAGAGGAGGGAGAGATGATGCATCATTCGCCGTTTGTTCTACTTTTAAGACAATTCTGAAACGGCAATGGTTCTGTTCACTGAGTGTCGTGAGTCTTTGGGTCGTTCCTCCTCAGAGGTGATGAAGGTAGAGAATGTTGTTGTCCCAAGGCAAAGCCAGATCCATTCCAGGCATGCAAGGACTAAATGCTTACTAGGGGTCGCCGGGAGTGTGGGGTTGAGGTTACAATCAGTTCAGCCGCGACCACATTGAGTGTTAAAACAGATTGGAGGGTCCATTTTAGTCTGAGGTGATCTGTTGAACTAATTCATCACGCTGTGGACAAAGGTTGTCCAGTCCACCTTCAAACTGGGCACCAGAAGCCTTGAGACGGTCCCTTGAATTTGGGATTGCCTTGCTGAGTGAAGGGAATCCGATAAACAACATGTGGTGGAGAATTGGATCCGATGGAATTTGAACCAATATCCCCTTTGCTGGAACAATGCCGCTCCCAATTTCCGTCCCTCAGATTCGCCACAATTCCCAGTCTTCGGAATTTCTCAATCAATTCCCTAAATAAATCACAACCAGTCACAGTGGGGATTTCACTTGGCTGATGTCATCTCATTACGAGTAATTTCAAAATCTCTATTTTTAAACTCTGTTAACACTTTACAGTCCCAGTGGTACGGAAAATAGTATAAAGTCTCCGGGAATGTTCTGCCCCAGCATTTCATTCCGAGAGATTACCGATAGCTCACGGGGACACGTCGCTGGACAGAGAAAATGGGGGAAAAGCTTTTGCAATATGACAACGTGGAGAAAATCTTGTACGTGATCATTGCTGCCGTTGGAGTCCCTGGTAAGTGAGCAGAAGAGTTCAAGTGTTGTAACTCTGTGTTAACAGATGTTGACCTGATTCTCGTTGTACAAGAATATGTGAAGCATATCAATCCTCTTAATTAAATATTTTTGAATTAACGCTGTAATTTTTCTTAATTTCAGACAGCCGAAACTAACCCTCACTTTCTCTCACTGCTGGGACCCACTAAAATGTTGTTCTTGGCTTCAGTGGGACCTTGCCCAGAGTTATCCCAGTGCTCGGGACAGCAGCTCTCCGGGACGGTGTGACTGGGAGGGGTTTACATTGTGAAGTTCACGGTGTCTGAGTTATTGATCAGTAAGCACCCGCTCCTGTGGACACGTCTCACTGTGGAGTCTGTCACAGTCGGATTCCACCCCCTGTTGGTCAATAATTGGATCGATTTCCTGAACCAGTGGCCGCGGATCTACCGGCGTGTGTTGTTACCGAATTGAACTCACTGTGGAATGAATCCATTAACGGAGCCGCTCTGCTGCCTAAGTTGTCCCTGCCTTCCCTCTGGAACCTTCCTCGTCCCCATCAGATGCCGAGTTCCCAGAGCCCTGGTTAAACTCGTCCGGTCACGGTTAAGTCTGTGAAACCGGTCCCATCAGAGACTGTGAGCAGGGTTAACTGTAAACAGGACCATTCCGCCTATTGTAGCCGGCGGCTGCTCGTTCCCTCCCCGCCCTTTACCCCGCCCGTCGCCTTATCTCCTTTCCCCTGAAGCAGGCAGGTCGGGCACAGTCGGAGCCGGGTCTGACATTGGTAAACCTGCAGCCGCGCGCTGACTCCAACACTCCTGATCTTCAGCTGAAAGTGGACCGGGTTCAGCCCCGGAGACCGTGTTCAGTAATGCCCAGTGTCCGTCCCCTTCTCTTTCCGCAGTGAATTTAGTGGCGATTGTGATCCTGTCCCGGGGAAAGTGCGGCCTCTCCACCTGCACCACTCGCTATTTGGTGGCCATGGCAGCGGCCGATCTACTGGTCGTTATCACCGAGGTCATTTTGTATCAGATCCGATACCATTACTTTTATTGGAGTTTCCTGGCCATCACCCCTGTGTGCCGTGTTAACACTGTACTGCAGTTTGCAGCTACAGACTGTTCTGTCTGGTTCACCGTCACTTTCACCTTTGATCGCTTTGTCGCCATTTGTTGCCAGAAGCTGAAAACAAAATATTGCACCGGGAAAACTGCGGCTGCGGTTCTCGCAACAGCCGGCGTTCTGCTCTGTCTGAAAAACGTTCCACGCTACTTCACACGGGAACCCGGGACAATCATCGATAATGTCCCGTGGGGCTGTTATCCGGTGGCCAGTTATTACACTGACCCCGGGTGGGTGGCATTTGACTGGTTCGACACGGTTTTAACTCCGCTCCTCCCTTTCGCTGTGATCCTGCTGCTCAACGCTTTGACAGTCCGGCACATTTTAGTGGCCAGTCGGGTCCGTCAGGGGCTGAGGGGTGAGAGCAAGGGGGAGAAGCGCAGTGACCCGGAGATGGAGAGCAGGAGGAGGTCTGTGGTTTTACTCTTCACCATCTCCGGCAGCTTCATCCTCCTGTGGCTGACGCTGGTTGTAGACTTCGTCTATTATCAGATCACAGGGATTGGGAATGATCGGAATGATTCTCAATGGATCTTTGAGTACGTCTGTTTGTTGCTGAGGAATCTCAGCTGCTGCACCAACACATTTATTTACGCGGCGACCCAGTCCAAGTTCAGAGAGCAGGTGAAGAGCGCGGTGAAATATCCGCTCACGTCAGCAATGCGGCTCATTAATAAACCCGCGCCCTGAGCGCATCCCAGAGGGCGGCCGCAGTCTCTCCGCCCCGGGCTCCGGGCTCTGGCTCCTCACATTCACAGCCGCACAGTACACAACACTTGTTTTTTTTCATTATCCCACAAGCAATAAAAGAGGTAAGTGCTCCATGATCGAATGATCGATGGAGGGATGCTGACATTGCCCCTGTATCTGCGTTAATCTCTCTCTCTCTCTCTCTCTCTCTCTCTCTCTCTCTCTCTCTCTCTCTCTCTCTCTCTCTCTCTCTCTCTCTCTCTCTCTCTCTCTCTCTCTCTCTCTCTCCCTCCCTCTCTCCCTCCCTCTCTCCCTCCCTCCCTCCCTCCCCCCCTCTCTCTCTCTCTCTCTCTCTCTCTCTCTCTCTCTCTCTCTCTCTCTCTCTCTCTCTCTCTCTCTCTCTCTCTCTCTCTCTCTCTCTCTCTCTCTCTCTCTCTCTCTCTCTCTCTCTCTGTCTCTCTCTCTCTCTCTCTCTCTCTCTCTCTCTCTCTCTCTCTCTCTCTCTCTCTCTCTCTCTCTCTCTCTCTCTCTCTCTCACACACACACACACACACACACACACACACACACACTCTCTCTCTCTCTCTGACTCCCTATATTTATTTGTAGCTACATATTCCGAAATGCAGATTGTATTAGATAAAGTTACCCCTC
>NW_027601537.1:61515-76515 GCF_053455715.1 Rhinoraja longicauda | reverse complement strand
TCACCTTTGTAACAGCTTGCAGGCGCCTGAGGTTGACCAGCCGTCTGTCAGTTCCTGTACCTGATGTGTATTCCATCCTGGCAGTCACGGAAGGCATCGGTCAGCATGGCAGAGAAGACCATGCTGAAGAGTATAGGGGCAAGAACACAACCTTGCTTCACGCCGTTTGTCACTGGAAAAGCTTCCCATTCGTCTCCATCATCTAGCACTTTCGCCATCATGCCATCATGGAACTGCCGCACAATCGTGATGAACTTGCTGGGACAGCCAAACTTCTGCATTATCCACAAGCCATCTCTGCTGACAGTGTCGAAGGCGTTTGTCAGATCGACGAAGCTCACGAACAGGTCGCTGTGCTGCTCTTGGCATTTTTCCTGGAGTTGTCGTGCAGCAAATATCATGTCGACAGTTCCAGGTCCAGCACCGAAACCACACTGGATTTCTGGAAGGAGAACCAGCTCAAGGTGTTGAATGAGACTGTTGAGCAGGATGCGAGCGAAGATCTTCCCTGCTATGGACAGGAGGGAGATGCCTCGATGATTGTCGCATGACTGGCGGTTGCCTTTCCTCTTGTAGATGTGGACTATGCTGGCATCTTTCAGCTGTTGTGGGACCTTCATTCCACATGGACTGGAAGAGTTCAGTCAGCTTCTGCATCATGACAGGGCCTCCTACTTTGAACACTTCAGCACTACACTGTAGTACTGACGGAGTGACACCAGTTGATGCAGTTCGTGTGGATTAACACACTGTGGGTTGGTACAGATGGAGTGACACACTGCAGTAGTACTGATGAACTGACACACTTTGCAGTAGTTCTGATGGAGTGATACACCATGCGCCTCTACTGATGTAGTAACACACTGCGGGTAATACTGATCGAGTGACACAATGAGTAGTAATGTTGTTATGACAAACTGTGGAGTAGTACTGACGAAGTGACACACAGTGGAATAATACTGATTTAGTGACAAATTGTGAGGTAGTTCTGTTGTCATGACATACTGTGGGGAAGAATTGATGGATGAAACAATGTGGGGTAGACTAATGCAGTGATACATTGTGAGGTAGTACTGAGGAACTGGCACAATGTGGCGTAGAATTGATGGACTGACACCCTGGGGTCGTACTGATGTAGTTCCACACTGAAGTAGTACTGACGGAGTGACAAACTGTGGTAAACACTCATGTCATTGCATCAGTACTACAACGCAGTTTGTCACTCCATCACCCCACCCCTTGGGGTAAAACTGATGGAGTGACACGCTGTGGAGCAGTGCTGATGGAGTGACACACTGCGCGGTTGTACTGATGGAGTGACATACTTCGGTGTAGTGCTGATTGAATGACACACTGGGGGTGGTATGGACAGAATGGCGCAAAGTGGACGAGTACTGAAGTATTGACACAATGTTCGGTGGTACTGTCTGGTTGCACATTGTGACTTCTACACTGAAGTAGGACTGACGGTGGGGCAATACAGATGGAGGATTACACTGTTGGGTAATACTAATTGAACGAGTCCGTGTGGTTGTACATAATGGAATAACAAGCTTAAGGCATTACTGATGGAGTGCATCACTGTGGTGTAGTACTGATGGAATAACATATTGTAGGGTAGTACTGATGGAGTAACACGCTCCAGTTTTGTACTGATGGAGTGTAACACTGTGGAGTAGTACTGGTGTAATGACGTACTGTGGAGGTGTATTGATGGAATGACACACTGTGGCGTAGCACGGATGTAATAGCACATTCTGTTGGAGTGACGCAGTGATACTGATGGACTGACACGCTGTGCGGTAGTACTGTTGCGATGAAAAACTGTGGTGAAATAGTGATGGAATTACACACTATGTAGTCGCAGCGTTGGGTTAGCACATTTTGGGGTAATGCGAATGGAATGGCAGATTTGAGGTAGTCCTGATGGTGTGAAACGCTTTGGGGAGTACTGATGGAAGAAAAAACTGCGGGGAGTACTGATGGAGTGACACGTTCTAGGGTTGCACTGGAGCGACATGATGTGGGGCAGTACCGATGTAGTGTAACAATTTGGAGTTGTATTGATGCAGTGAGACTCTGTGGTTTCACCGACGGAGTGACACACTGAGCGGTAGTACAATTGTGATGACAAACTGTGGTGTAGTACTAATGCAGTGACACACTGTTTGGTAACACTGATGGAATGACACAATTTGTGGCAGCACTTATGGAGTGACCCACTGGGATAGTCTTGATTGAATGATAAACATCGGGTAGTACTAATGGCGTGAGGCATTGTGGGGAAATACTAATAGAGTGAAACTGTGGAGTGACTGATGGAGTGACTGATGGAGTGACACAGTGAGATAGGGCTGATGGAGTGACATACTGTGGGGAATACTGATGGAGTCACACGCTGCATGGTAGTACTGATGGAGTGATAATGGATTGTTCTGCTGGAGTGACACACGTACTGATGTAATGATAACCCAAGTGATATTCCTGATGGTGCGATGCTCTATGGGGAGGCACTGATGGAGTGGCACAGTGTAGGGTAGTACAGATGGAGTAACAGACTATATTTTATTACTGATGCAGTGGTATACCGTGGGTAGTGCTGGTGGAGTGACACGCTTTGAGGTAGTACTGATGGAATGGCGCACTATGTGGCAGTTCTGACGCAATAGCATATTGTGGAATAGTACTGATTGTGTGACACCCTGCGGTGTAGTACTGTTGGATAGACATATACCAGAGTAATACTGGTGGATTGAAGCACTGTGGGGTAGTACTGATGGAAGGACTCATTGTGTAGTTCTGATGGAGTGACACACCGTTGGATAGTACTTATAGAGTGACACCCTGTGTCGTAGTACAATAAGGGGACGTGGCTGCGTTCTGCAGCTGCGGCTCACCGGCGGTCTCTCTGTCTTTTTGTTTTGTTTTGTATATTGTCATCGTTTAAATGTACGTTTTGATCTATTTTTAACTCTGTTTATGTGGGGGGTTGTGGCGGGGGGGGGGGGGGTGGGGGAAACCTTTTTCCACAATCTCCTCCTCAACGGAGATGCGACCTTTCCCGTGTCGTGCCTCCGTTCGCGCTATGGCCTAACACCGTGGAGTCGGCGGCCTCCAGCTGGGATCGACCTTGAAGACTCCGGTCACAGGGCCTGGACTTACCATGTCGGAGGCTTCGGCCGTGGGCCCTGCGGACCGCAACATCTTTGGTTCGCAGGTCCGTGGCTGGCGACCGGCTTTCGGGAGCTCAGGACGCAGCAGCTTCGACCGCCCCGGAGCGCGAGGTTTGAATGACCCGCTCGCAGGCCCTTCATCGCCCTGCGTGGCCTGGCCGCGGCACTTCCCATCGCCCGGTGGGGGCTCAGGACCTTCATAGGCCTGCTCGGCTCGACCTGGGACTTTCCATCGCCCGGTGGGGGCTTCAAAAGTCGGGAGCCTCGATCGCCCCGTGGCACCACGGGAGAAGAATGAGGAGGAGATAAGACTTTTCTTTGCCTTCCATCACAGTGACGGTGTGCCTGGAGCAATCACTGTGATGGCTGTTTGTGTTAAAATTGTAATTGTGTGTCTTGTGTTCTTTATTGTCTACTGCCGGACCCTGACGTGAGAGGACGCTGGCGCTATTTGTTCGCCGCTTCTCGTCAGGACAGTTCGTCTGTTTGTTTTTATGTCATGACTGTTTTTGTAAAGCGTCTTTGAGCACTAGGAAAAGCGCTATATAAAATAAATGTTTATTATTATTATTATTATTATTATTATAATGGAATAATACACAAGGTGATACTGATGTTGAAAAACACTGTGGGTGTGTATTGATGGAATGGTATATAATGCGGTAGTAGCAATGAAGTGACACGCTCTGGGGTTGTACTGATGGAGTGACATAGTGTGTTCTAGTAATGATCGTCTAACACACTGTAGGCTTGTATTGATGGAGTGATCACCAGTGGGGTTGTACTAGTAAAGTGACAAACTGTGGGCAGGTACTGATGGAGTAAAACATTTTGGTGTATTACTGACAGAGTGACACAGTGTGCGGTAGTACTGATGGAGGAACAAGCGATATGGTAGTACAGATGTCGTGGCACACTGTCGGATAGTAATAATGGTGTGAAACTAAATGGGGCAGTACTGATGTAATGACACATTATAGTGTAGTTCTGATGGAGTGACACATTGAGGGGGAGAACTGATCGAATGACGCACTGTGGGATAGTACTGATGGAATGACTATCCATTTGCTAATACTGATGCAATGGCATTCTATGGGGTAGTACCGAATGAATGACGCGTTCTGATGCAGTAATGAGGAAGTAACCGACGATGTGGTAGTACTGATGGAGTGACACGCTGAGCACATGGTATTGGAATTAGGGTACTGACATGGATAGAAAGTTGGTTGACAGACAGAAAGCAAAGAGTGGGGATAAATGGGTCCTTTTCAGAATGGCAGGCAGTGACTAGTGGGGTACCGCAAGGCTCGGAGTTGGGACCGCAGCTATTTACAATATACATCAATGACTTGGATGAAGGGATTATAAGTACCATTAGCAAATTTGCCGATGATACAAAGCTAGGTGGCAGTGTGAACTGTGAAGAAGATGCTATGAGGTTGCAGGGTGACTTGAACAGGTTGTGTGAATGGGCGGATGCATGGCAGATGCAGTTTAATGTAGATAAGTGTGAGGTTATCCACTTTGGTGGTAAGAATAGGAAGGCAGATTATTATCTGATTGGTGTCAAGTTAGGAAAAGGGGACGTACAACGTGATCTGGGTGTCTTAGTGCATCAGTCACTGAAAGGAAGCATGCAGGTACAGCATGCAATGAAGAAAGCCAATGGAATGTTGGCATTCATAACAAGAGGAGTTGAGTATAGGAGCAAAGAGGTCGTTCTGCAGGTGTACAGGGCCCTAGCGAGACCGCACCTGGAGTACTGTGTGCAGTTTTGGTCTCCAAATTTGCGGAAGGATATTCTTGTTATTGAGAGCGTGCAGCGTAGGTTTACTCGGTTAATTCCCGGAATGGCAGGATGGTCATATGTTGAAAGACTGGAGCGACTAGGCTTGTATTCACTGGAATTTAGAAGGATGAGGAGAGATCTTGTCGAAACGTATAAGATTATTAAGGGGTTGAACACGTTAGAGGCAGGAAACATGTTCCCAATGTTGGGGGAGTCCAGAACAAGGGGCCACAGTTTAATTAAGGGGTAGGCCATTTAGAACTGAGATGAGGAAAAAGAATTTCAGTCAGAGAGTTGTGAATCTGTGAAATTCTCTGCCTCAGAAGGCAGTGGAGGCCAATTCTCTGAATGCATTCAAGAGAGAGCTAGATAGAGCTCTTAATGATAGCGGAGTCAGGGGGTATGGGGAGAAGGCAGGAACGGGGTACTGATTGAGAATGATCAGCCATGATCAAATTGAATGGCGGTGCTGGCTCGAAGGGCCGAATGGCCTCCTCCCGGCCTCCTCCTGCACCCATTGTCTATTGTCTAGCTAGAGACATAGGCAGCTCTCTATGCGGTGCGCTCCCTCTCTCGCGAGGCCTACAGATGGAGATCTAGCTATATCTAGCTTTGTAGATAGCTACCTAGCAAATTAATTGCCAGACAGGTCGCTCACAATGGCTATATATCTAGATG
The DNA here is from genome assembly GCF_053455715.1 of Rhinoraja longicauda. Lineage (NCBI taxonomy): Eukaryota > Metazoa > Chordata > Chondrichthyes > Rajiformes > Arhynchobatidae > Rhinoraja > Rhinoraja longicauda. The sequence goes on along the minus strand of NW_027601537.1, from coordinate 70,875 downwards.
ACTGGATGACTAGATACCTAAATGGCTATCTGGCTAGACGGATTAAAGGCTAGTTGGCTACATGTCTAATTGACCAGCTGGGAAGCTGGCTGGCTGGGTAGATGGCGAGCTGAATAACACCAGATGGGTAGGTCGTCAGATAACGAGATGGCTTGATGAGTAGATGGCTAGAAGGCTTGATGGCCAGCTGGCTATATAGTTAGATAGCTAGATAGCTATGCAGCTGCCTAGATAGATAACTACACAGCTAAATAGCTAGATAGTTGGATAGCAATAGGAGATATGTAAATCGCTAGATGGCCAGATTAAGAAATAAACAGCTAGATTGATTGTTACAGAGACAAATGGATAGATAGCTCCGTAATTAGATCATTGGATAGCTAGCTAGACTGCTAGCTATACAGCTGAATAGCTGGATATTCAGATTGCTAGCCAACGGGGTAGATAACTGGGGAGATATCTAAATATATAGTTAACTATAGAGTAAGATAGCTAGCTAGGTAAATAGTTAGGAGTGTGCATAGCTAGGTGACTAGCTCGATAGAGAGATAGTTAGCATGCTAGCTAGTTAGAGAGGTAGCTATTTAGCCTGTTAACTATACAGCTGGACAGCTGGATGGATAGTCAAATTGATAGGTTGCTGGATCCCTAAATAGGCGGAAAGCTGCTTTACTAGTTAGCATGACAGCTAGATAGCTGGATATCAAGTTATGTAGATTGATAGTCAGCGGCAAAGACAGCCAGAGAGCGTGTTAGCTCTCTACATAGCTAAATAGCTGCATTGCTCGATAGCTTGAACGTTAGACAGATGCGTGGCGAGATAGCTGGATCTCTGCACAGCAAAATAGTTAGGTAGTTTTGTAGGCAACTCTTTGTGGAGTGCCCTCTCTCGCTCACTCGCTTTCTGGCGGCCGCGTGAAAGGGAGAACGAGAGAGTCCTAGTTGGATCCAGCTAGATAGGTGCTAAATCTCTGTAAAACTCACTTACGATCTGTCTACTGAGCCATCTACTGGTGTGGCTGGCTAGATGCCTAGCTCACTAGCCATCTAGCAAATCTCTACCAAGCTAAACGCTATCTGGCCGTCAAAGCGGTTGGCTAACAATCTACTAATCTAGTTCTCTCTCTACCTAGCCATCAGTCTCGTTAGCGATCTAGCTATGTAGCTACCAAAATATTTAACTCTGTAGCTATCAATCCAGCTATCTCGAGAGCTACATTGCTAGCCAGCAAGATAGACTGCCAGACAGCATGTGAGCTATCTCGATAGCAAGATAGCGAACTACCTAGATAGCTATCTACATGCAATGCTAGACAGCTAGAAAGCTGGATATCTGTATGGCGAGATAGCTGGATAATTGATAGTAAGATAGGTAGCTCTCTATCTAGGCAGCTATTTGAGGGGTGCGCTCTCTCTCTCATTCTCTGTGGGCCTCGTGAGATAGGGAGATCTTGTTAGATCCAGCTAGATAGATAGCTACGTAGCACGTGAGATAGCTGGGTAGTTAGGAAAATAACTGCAGATGCTGGTACAAATCGAAGGTTTCACAAAATGCTGGAGTAACTCAGCAGGTCAGGCAGCATTTTGGAGAGGGAATGGGTGACGTTTCGGGTCGAGACTGAAGAAGGGTCTCGACCCGAAATGTCACCCATTCCCTCTCTCCTAGATGCTGCCTGGCCAGGATTTTGTGATACCCAGCTAGATAGTTAGATCGCTAACTAAATAGCTATACGTATAGATGACCAGCTAAGATGGCTAGATGACTGGATGGTTAGATCGCTTGAAAGGAAGATGGCTATTTGGCGAGACGGTTAGAAGGCTAGTTGGGGAGAGGTAAAGGGACAGGTGTTGATCGAGGGGAAGGTAAAGGGACAGGTGTTGGTCGAGTGGGGAGTTAACGGGACAGGTGTTGTTTGAGGGGCGAGTCCCTTTACCTCCCAAATCAACTCCATCGAAGGAACCAAACAGTCTTTCCAGGTGAGGCAGAGGTTCACCTGCACCTCCTCCAACGTCAGCTGTATCCGCTGTTCCAAGTGTCAACGTCTCTCAATCGGCGACACCAAGCGCAGGCTCGGCGATCGTTTCGCTGAACACCTCCGCTCAGTCCGTCTCACCCAACCTGATTTCCCGATGGCTCAGCATTTCAACTCCCGCTCCCATTCCCAATCTGACTTTTTTTGTCCTGGGCCTCCTCCATGGTCAGAGTGAGGCCCAGCGCAAATTGGAGGAACAGCACCTCATATTTCGCTTCGGTAGTTTACACCTCAGCGGTATCAACATTGACTTGTCTAACTTCAGATAGTCCCTGCTTTCCCTCTCAATCCCCTCGCCTTCCCAGTTTTCCTACCAGTCTTCCTGTCTCCGTCTATATCCTATCTTTGTCCGGCCCCATCCGCTGACATCAGTCTGAAGAAGGGTCTCGACCCGAAACGTCACCCATTCCTTCTCTCCTGAGACGCTGACTGACCCGCTGAGTTACTCCAGCATTTTGTCTACCGTAGCTAGATAGCTAGTCAGGTAGATATATAACTATATTGATAGCTGCAGCTAGATATGTAGATAGCCACGTAAATAGATAGCTAGACAGCTTGATAGCTAGAGAGCTAGCGTGGCTTATAGCAATTAGCTGGATAAAGAGATGGCTAGACTGCGTCGGGAATCGCATTTCTGCGCACATTTTCTCATGGCATTTGTAAAAGTTTTGACGTCGTCGTTCGGGTCAATTGTCGAATCCTTGAATAGCGACCAGTGTTAGAGCTCTAGGGGCGAGCGGAATCAAGGGATTTGTGGAGAAGGCATGCACAGGTTACTGATTGTGCATGATCAGCCATGATCACAGTGTATGGCGGTGCTGGCTCGAAGGGCCAAAGGGCATCCTCCTGCACCCATTTTCTATGTTTTATATGTCTATAGACTCCGTCCAATCCCGGAGTCAGTAATGAGTTCATAAGTTATACGTCATTTGAGTAAGTCACTCGGCTCACCGAGTCTGCTCCGCCATTCGATCATGGCTGCCCTATCTTTGCCACTCAAACCCAATCCCAACTTTGACACTCTTACTAATCGCGGACCTGTCAATCCCCAATTTAAAAACCTGTTAATTCCCCAATGACGGCCTCCAGAGGCGTCTGTGGCTGCATTCCCCAGATTCACCACCCTCTGACTAGCCTCAGAACAAAAGGACATACATTTAAAATTAGATGATGAGGAATTTATTTCGTAAGAAGGCGGTAAATCTTTGGAATTCTGCCACAGACAGTTGTAGAAACCGTCATTAGGTATTTTTAAATCGGAGCTGGACATGGTCGTGATTCGTAAGAGTATCGACAATAACGGGGAGACGGCAGGAGAATGGAGTTGAGTAGGAACGATAGGTGAGCCATGATACAATGCCGGAGTGGACTCGATGGGTCTTGGTCCACTAACTCTGCTGCTATGACTTTTGTACCCAGTGTTCTTCTTTATCAGTGCACTGCAGCATCCTCACACAGCGCACCCCAGTGGATGTACAGTAGCAATAGACTGCCACGTCGCCCTCCCCTGGATGAACTTCAGCAGCACACGGCAACATCCAAACACAGCGCACCCCAATGGATGTACAGTAACCATATACTGTCACATCGCTCTCCTGTGGAAGAACATCAGCAGCACACGGCAACATCCACACACAGCGCACCCCAGTGGATGTACAGTAGCAATAGACTGTCACGTCGCCCTCCCATTTATGAACATCAGCAGCACACTGCAATATCCACACACAGCGTACCTCACTGGATGTTCAGTAGCAATATACTGTCACAGCGCCCTCCCCTGGATGAACATCAGCAGCACACGGCAACATCCACACACAGCGCACCTCAGTGCATGTACAGTGGGAATATACTGTCACAGCGCCCTCCCGTGGATGAACATCAGCAGTACAATGCAACATCGAGGCACAACAGCCCTCACTGTCTGTACAATATAAGTGCATCGCAGCATCAGCATTGCTTATGATGGACCTTGAGTTCCCAATGCGAAACACGCAAATCGTGGTAGTACGTTTAGAGTAATAAATAAGCCACGTAGAATGCTTGCTATATTTGACCGAGTCATTGAATATGAGTCAGATGTCAATATTCAACTTTAGAGAACTTTACTTCGGCCGCTTTTGCAGCATTGTGTACAGTTATGTTCGCTCTCGTACACGAAGGATATGGGCGCTTCGGAAATCGTGTTCAAGACGTTTACAAGAACATCGCCTGGGGCGTATGAACAACCAGACGTTGGACTGGTTCATCGGAGTTCGGGCAGTAACCTGATAGATCGATAGCAAATTATGAGAGGCAAAGATATGGTGAACAGTCAGAACATTCCTCTCAAGATGGAAATATCAAGTATTGAAGGCCACCCCTTTATGGTGAAAGGGGTGATGTTTAAACGAGGTGTGCGGGGAAAGCAAGGGGCAGTGTGTGCATCGAACACAATACCGCAGGTGGGCATTGGGTGATAAGGAATAGGAGTAGAATTAGACCATTCGGCCAATCGTCTTATCCGCCAATCTTTTTCCCTCCAAACCCTATTCTCCTACCATCTCCCCATAACTTCTGATACCTGTATTAATCAAGAATCTTTCTGTCTACGTCTTTAAATATCCACTGACGTGACCTACACAGCCTGTTGTGGCAAATAATTCCACAAATTCATCACCTTCTGACTAAATAAATTTCTGATCAACTTCAAAAGAGAACGTAGATTAATTCTGAGGAAATTATCTCTTGTCCGAGACGCTCCCACAGGTCGAAACATACTTTCCACATCCACTTGATCCAAACCATTCACATATCTGTATGTTTCAATGAGGTCCACCCTCATACTTCTATACTCCGAGTGCAAGCCGGGAGCCGACAAACGCTCGCCATAGGTTAACGTATTGCTGGGATCATTCTTGTAAACCTCCTCTGGACCCTCTCCAGAGCCAGCGCACCTTTCCTCTGATATGGTGCCCAGAATTGCTCACAATATTCCAAATGCGGCCTTCCCAGCGCCTTGTATAGCCTCAACATTACATCTGTGTTTCTGTATGCAAGTCCTCTTGAAATAAATGCAAGCAATGAGTTTGCTTCCATTAGACAATAGACAATAGACAATAGGTGCAAGAGTAGGCCATTCGGACCTTCGAGCCAGCACCACCATTCCATGTGATCATGGCTGATCATTCTCACCGATTCAACTTGCTGATAAAAAAATTGGGAATCCTTAACCAGCACTCCCAAGTCCCTGTGCACTTCCGATTTATGGATTATTTCCCCACTTAGACAATAGTCTACGCCATTATTCCTACTACCAAAATGCAGTACTCCGCACTTTGCTACACTATATTCCATCTGCCACTTCTCTACCCATTCCCCCAACATGTCCAAGTCCTTCTGCGGAGTCCATGCTTTCTCTAAACTACATGCCCTTCCACCTCTTTTCGTAACATCCGCAAACCTGGCCACAAAGCCTTCAATCCCCTCGTCCAAATCATAATATAAAACGTGGAGGAGCGGACAAACACCGATCCTTGAAGATCTCCACTAGTTACTGTTAGCCAACGAGAAAAAAAAATCCCCCTTTATTGCCACTCTTTGTCTTCTGCCATCCAGCCAACCAGTTATCCATGCTGGTATCTGCCCTTTGATACCGTGGGCTCTCATCTTCCTAAGCAGCCATCTTGTGACACCTGGTCAAAGGCTTTCTGAAAATCAAAGTAAACAACATCTACTGTCTCTCCGTTGGCTGTTTTGCTATTTACTTCTTCAAATAATTCCAGCAAATTTATCAAACACGACCTTCCCTTCACAAAGCCATGCCGACCTCTCTGACATCTGACATTATGCCTATTTCATCGTGCACTTATAACTACTCTGTCACATCATCCTGTATAACGGTTCTTAAAATCTTACCACCCACTCCACTGGTGTTGGACGCAGTTACAATAGTGATATTTAAGACAAGTTCAGATTTTCAGGTAATGAAGGGATATGCATTGTGAGAAGGCAGGTAAGGTTGGTCGTCTCATGTTCGGCACAGCTATTATTAGCCGAAAGTCCTGCCGTGCCTTGTACTTCAAGTAGGAAAGAAATGCAGATGCTGGTTTAAATGGAAGGTAGACACAAAATGCTGGTGTAGCTCAACGAGACAGGCAGCATCTCTGAAGAGAAAGCATGGGTGACGTTTCGGATCGAGACCCTTCTTTAGACTGATGTCAGAGAGGTCGGCGGGAAAGAGATAGAATGTTGTTGGAGACAGTGAGACTGGTGGGAGAACTGGGAAGGAGGAGGGATGGAGAGAGAGGGAAAGCAAGGGCTAATTGAAGTTAGAGAAATCAATGTTCATATCGCTGGTATGTTAGCTGCCCAAGCGAAGTATGAGGTTGTGTTCCTCCAATTTGCGCTGGGCATCACTCTGACAATGGAGGATACCCAGGACAGAAAGTTCAGATTGGGAATGGGGGAGCGGTGGTGAGTTAAAGTGCTGAGCAACCGGGAGATCACGTAGGACTGTGTGGGACTGTTCAGCGAAACATTCGCTGAGCTTGCGCTTTGTCTCGCCGATATCACTCCAGCAGTACTATCCCACAGTATACCGTTATACCAGTACCACCCCACAGTGCGTCACTCCATCAGTACTATCCAACAGTATACCGTTACACCAGTACTATCCTACAGTGCGTCACTCCATCAGTACTATCCCACAGTATACCGTTATACCAGTACTACCCCACAGTGCGTCACTCCATCAGTACTATCCAACAGTATACCATTACACCAGTACTACCCTACAGTGCGTCACTCCATCAGTGCTACCGCACAGTGTCACTCCATCAATTCCATCCCACATTATGTCACAACAATAGTACTACCGCACAGTGTGTCACCCCATCAGAACTACCCCAGAATGTGCCATTATTTCAACACTACCCTACGTTAGGTTACTCCATCAATACTACTTTACAGTCTCTCACTCCATCAGTACTACATGTTACTCCATTAGTCGTACACAAGATCGTGCCACTCTCATCAGTACAACCCCACAGTATGTCATTCCATCATTTATTCCCGGCGGTGTTTCACTCTGTTAGTACCACCTTAAGTATGTAATTTCATCAGTTCTACCCACAGTTTTCACCACTTCAATAATACCATCGAATGTGTCACTATATCAGTACTACCCCAAAATATACCAGTCCTTCACTCCATCAGCCCAATCTCACTCCATCAGTAATTCCCCACAGTATAAGTATTTCCCCACAATGCCTCACGCCACTAGCACTACCCGATTTTTATCATTCATTCAGGACTATCCCAGTGGGTCACTCCATAAGTGCTGCCACAAATTGTGTCATTCCATCGGTATTACCAAACAGTGTGTCATTGCATTAGTACTACATCACAGTTTGTCATCACAATAGTACTACCGCTCAGTGTGTCACTCCGTCGGTGAAACCGCACAGTGTCTCACTGCATCAATACAACTCAATATTGTTACACTACATCGGCACTGCCCAACATCATGTCACTCCAGTGCAACCCTAGAACGTGTCACTCCATCAATGCTCCCCGCAGTATGTTCTTCCATCAGTACTCCCCAAAGTGTTTCACAACATCAGGACTACCTCAAATCTGCCATTCCATCCGCATTACCCCACAGTGTGCTAACCCATCGCAGCGACTCCATAGTGTGTAATTCCATCACTATTTCACCACAGTTTTTCATCGCAACAGTACTACTGCAGAGCGTGTCAGTCCATCAGTATTACTGCGTCACTCCAACAGAATGTGCTATTACATCCGTGCTACCCCACAGTGTGTCATTCCATCAATACACCTCCACAGTACGTCATTACACCAGTACTACTCCACAGTGTTACACTCCATCAGTACAACACTGGAGCGTGTTACTCCATCAGTACTACCCTACAATATGTTATTCCATCAGTACTACATCACAGTGATGCACTCCATCAGTACTGCCTTAAGCTTGTTATTCCATTTTGTACAACCACACGGACTCATTCAATTAGTATTACCCATCAGTGTAACTCTCCATCTGTACTGCCCCACCGTCAGTCCTTACCATTCCACAATGTGCAACCCGACAGTACCACCAAAGATTGGGTCAATACTTCAGTACTAGCCCACTGTGCGCCATTCTGTCCACACTACCCCCAGTGTGTCATTCAATCAGCACTACACCGAAGTATCTCACTCCGTCAGTACAACCGCGCAATGTGTCAGTCCATCAGTAATACGCACCGTGTGTCACTCCATCAGTACTGCACCACAGCGTGTCATTCCATCAGTTTTACCCCACGGGATGTAGTTGCACACTGAAGTAGTGCTGACGGAGTGACAAACTGCGTGGTAGTACTGATGCAATGATCTCACAATTTGTCACTAAATCAGTGCTATTCCACTGTGTGTCACTCCGTCAGTACTACTCCGCAGTTTGTCATAACAACAGTACTACACATTGTGCCACTCCATGAGCATTACCCGTAGTGTGTCACTACATCAGTAGAGCCCCACGATGTATCATTCCATCAGAACAACTGCAAAGTGTGTCACTTCATCAGTACTACTGCAAATTTTGTCACTCCATCTGTACTAAACCACAGTATGTTAATCCACCCGTACTGCATCAACTGGGGTCACTCCATCAGCTACAGCGCATTGTGTCACTCCATCAGTACTACCGCACATTGTGTCACTCCATCAGTACTACCCTACATTGTGTCACTCCATCTGTACTACAGCGCATTGTGTCACTCCATCAGTACTACAGCGCATTGTGTCACTCCATCAGTACTACCCCACATTGTGCACTCCATCAGTACTACCCCACATTGTGTCACTCCATCAGTGCACTACACAGTGCGTCACTCCATCAGTACTACTGCGCAGTAGTTCATTATGCTGCTGGCCTTGCCGAGGCAGCGTGGTTTATAAATTGAGTCAATATAACGGAGGTGGCTTTGTGTGATGGTCTGGACAATTCGCAGCAATTTCTGGCGTTCTTGTATGGAGCTGTTCCCAAACCAAGCTGTGATGCATCTTGATAAAATACTTTCTATGCTGTATCTGTAGACGTTGGTGAGAGTTCTAGAGGGCACGCTGAACTGGCTAAGCCTGCTAAGGACATGGATGGGTGAAGTTCGGTTCGAGACCCTTCTTCAGACTGATTGTGGTGGGAAGCTGGAAAAGGCTGGAACAGCAGGACAAAGCGAGTTGAATGATGAGTGGGTGAATACCGTTTTCATAGTTAGGTGGTTGAGACCAGAGGTTAAAAGACAAAAGTTGCGAGATAAGGATTGAGCAGGTTGGAATTATAAAGAGA
>NW_027601537.1:28267-55069 GCF_053455715.1 Rhinoraja longicauda | reverse complement strand
TTCAGACACAGTGAACTTCACAATGTAAACCCCTCCCAGTCACACCGTCCCGGAGAGCTGCCTGTCCCGAGCACTGGGACAACTGTGGGCAAGGTCCCACTGAAGGCAAGAACAACATTCTAGTGGGTCCCGGCAGTGGGAGAAAAAGAGGGTTAGTTTCGGCAGTCTGAAAATAAGAAAAATCACAGCGTTAATGCAAAGATATTTCACTGAGAGGATTGATATACTTCACATATTCTTGTACAACGATCAACAGTTGGGAATCATGTAACACGATCAGAATCAGGTCAACACAGGTTAACAGACGGAGTTATAAAACTTGAATTGTTCTGTTCACTTACCAGGGACTCCAACGGCAGCAATGATCACGTACAAGATTTTCTCCACGTATAAATATTCCCGAAGCGTTTCCCACATGTTCTCTGCCCAGCGACGTGTCCCCGTGAGCTACCGGTAATCTCGTGGAATGAAATGCCGGGGCAGAACATTCCTGGAGATTTTATACCATTTTCCGTCTCCACCGGGACCGTAAAGTTTTAGCAGATTTTAAAAATAGAGATTTTGAAATGATTCGAAAACAGATGACATGAGCCAAGTGAAATCCCTGCTGAGACAGGTCGTGATTTATTCAGGGAATTGATTGAGAAACTCCAAAGAGTGGGAATTGTGGCGATACTGAGGGATGGAAATTGGGAGCGGCATTGTTCCAGCAAAGGGAATATTGTTTCAAACTCCATCAGGTCCAACTCTCCGCCTCATCTTGTTTGTCTAATTTCATTCAATCCGTTTCACTCACTAAGGCAATCCCAAATTCCAGGGACCCTCTCATGGCTTCTGGTGCCCAGTTTGAAGGTGGACTGGGCGACATTTGTCCACAGGTTGAGGAATTATATCAACAGATCACCTCGCACTAAAATGGCCCCTCCACTCTGCTTCAACATTCAATATGATCGCGGCTTAACTGACTGCAACCTCACCCCCATACTCCCGGCGAGGTCGGTAACCATTCACTCCCTGCTCGCCTGCAGTGGGTCTGATTTTGCGCCGGGACAATAACATTCTCTGCATTCGTCACCTCTGAGCAGGAACGACCCAAAGACTCTCGACACTCAGAGAACAGAAACATTGTGGCTTCAGAATTGTCCGAAACCCAAATAAAACAGCGAATGATGCGGCACATCTCCCTCCTCCCTTTCTCTCTCCCTCCATCCTTTCTGCTGTCGCTCTCTTTGAACTATCACTCTCTCCTACCATCTCTATTCTTCCTCTCGGCTCCGCCAACTCTCTGTCAACCTCTCTCTCGTAACCCCCCCTCCTTCTCACTCCCATTGCATTTATCCCTCCGTTTCTTTCTATCTATCTGACCCTTCCATCGCTCCGTTTTGCCACCCCACGCGATCTGAACTCCGCTCTCTTTTCATGTTCCCACTCTCCCTTTGTTACCTAACTCTCCCTCCATCTCTTCTTTCGTCTTCACCGCTATCTCTTCCTTTCATCACTGTACTCTCTATCTGTCTCTCTCTTTTCCCCAAAACTCCTCCTGCTCGCCATCGCCTCGCTCTCCAAGGCATTTCTTGCGAAGTGCGGTTAAAACGGCTAGCCACCATGGGATGTCTCTCCACCCCGTTTCCTCACACTTCAATAGCCCTTCCAGGTGCGACAGATGTTCACCTGCATCACCTCTAATCTCATCTACTGCATGTGGTGTTCCAAATATGGCCTCCTTTACATCGGCGTGGTAAAATGGAGACTCGGCGACCGTTTTGTCGAACACTTACCCTAGTTCTGCTAAGGCTTGCCGTATCTCCCCGTTGCAAGCCATTGTAACTCCCCCTCGCACACTGACCTTTCTGTCCTGGGCCTCCACCAGTGCCAGAGAGGTTACATTAAAACAGAAAGAACGCCACTTCATAGTCCGCTTGGGAACCTTGCAACCTAATGGTATGAACATTAGCAAATGCCAGGTAACTAACGTGCAACTTCCCGCTTTTCCTTCGCTCTTTCTCTTGCTTCACGCGGACTCGCACCTGTTCATCCCCTCCACCTCACCTTCAACCGATATTCCCTCCTCTCTCTTTATAATTCCAACCTGCTCAATCCTTATCTCGCAACTTTTGTCATCTAACCTCTCGTCTCAACCACCTAACTATGAAAACGGTATTCACCCACTCATCATTCAACTCGCTTTGTCCTGCTGTTCCAGCCTTCTCCAGCTTCCCACCACAATCAGTCTGAAGAAGGGTCTCGAACCGAACTTCACCCACCCATGTCCTTAGCAGGCTTAGCTAGTTCGGCGTGCCCTCTACAACTCTCACCAACATCTACAGATGCACCATAGAAAGTATTTTATCAAGATGCATCACAGCTTGGTTTGGGATCAGCTCTATAAAGAACGCAAGAAATTGCTGCGAATTGTCCAGACCATCACACAAAGCAACCTCCCATATATTGACTCAATTTATAAACCACGCTGCCTCGGCAAGGCCAGCAGCATAATCAAGGACGAGTCGCACCATTGCCACTCCTGCTTCTCCTCTGTCCCATCAGGCAAAATGTATAGAAGTGTGAAAATGCACACCTCCAGTTTGAGGGACAGCGTCTTCCCAGCTGTTATCAGGCAACGGAATCATCCCACCACAACCAGAAAGCAGTGCTGAACTACTATCTACCTTTTGTTGACCCTCGGACTATCCTCGATCGGATTTTGCAGGCTTTACCTTGCACTGAACGTTATCCCCTTATCATGTATCTATACTCTGTAAATGGCTCGGTTGTAATGAAGTATTTTGTTTCCATTGACTGGGTAGCACGCAACAAAAGCCAACATTCCAATGGCTTTCTTCACTGCCTGCTGTACCTGCATGCTTCCTTTCAGTGACTGATGCACTAGGATACCCAGATCTCGTTGAACATCCCCTCTTCCTAACTTGACACCATTCAGATAATAATCTGCCTTTCTATTCTTACTTCCAAAGTGAATAACCTCACACTTATCTACATTAAACTGCATCTGCCATGTATCCGCCCTCTCACACAACCTGTCTATGTCACCCTGCAGCCTTATTGCATCTTCCTCACAATTCACACTACCCCCCAGCTTAGTATCATCTGCAAATTTGCTAATGGTACTTTTACTCCCTTCATCTAAGTCATTAATGTATATCGTAAATAGCTGGGGTCCCAGCACCGAACCTTGCGGTACCACACTGGTCACTGCCTGCATTCCGAAAGGGACCCATTTATCCCCACTCTTTGCTTTCTGTCTGTCAACCAATTTTCTATCCATGTCAATACCCTACCCCCAATACCATGTGCTCTAAATTTGCCCACTAATCTCCTATGTGGGACCTTGTCGAAGGCTTTCTGAAAGTCGAGGTACACCACATCCACTGACTGTCCCCTGTCAATTTTCCCAGTTACATCCTCAAAAATTCCAGTAGATTTGTCAAGCATGATTTCCCCTTCGTAAATCCATGCTGACTCGAAATGATCCTGTTACTGCTATCCAAATGCTCAGCAATTTCGTCTTTTATAATTGACTCCAGCATCTTCCCCACCACTGATGTCAGACTAACTGGTCTATAACTACCCGTTTTCACTCTCCCTCCTTTCTTAAAAAGTGGGATAACCATTCACTTTTCAGAGAATGTGTTCGTGTGTAAGTGTGTGCGAATGAGTGCGTGTCTCTTCGTGCTGGTGCGTGTGAATATCTGTTAGTGTGAGTGCATGTGTACGTGTGATTGTATGTGAGAATGTGTGAGAGTATATTTGATTCTTTGTGATTGCATTTGAGAGATTGTGTGTGTCTTCGTGCGCGGCTTTGTGTGTGTGCGTGTTTTACTGTGTTTGAGGGTGTGAACATGTGTGTTTGTAATGATGTAATGGCATACTGTGGGTTTTAGTGACGACGTGACACGCTGTGGGGCATTACTGATGGAGTGACACACTGTGCAGTGGAACTGATGGAGTGACACAATGTATGGTAGATTAACACACTGTGGGTTGGTACAGATGCAGTGACACACTTTGAAGTTGTATTGATGAAGTCACACACTGCGCAGTAGTACTGATGGAGTGACACACTGTGCAGTGCACTGATGGAGTGACACAATGTAGGGTAGTACTGATGGAGTGACACAATGCGCTGTAGTACTGATGGAGTGACCCCAGTTGATGCAGTACGGGTGGATTAACATACTGTGGTTTGGTACAGATGGAGTGACACAATTTGCAGTAGTACCGATGAAGTGACACACTTTGCAGTTGTTCTGATGGAATGATACACAGTAGGGCACTACTTATGTAGTGACACACTGCGGGTAATACTCATGGAGTGGCACAATGTGTAGTACTGTTGTTATGACAAACTGCGGAGTAGTACTGACGGAGTGACACACAGTGGAATAGCACTGATTTAGTGACAAATTGTGAGGTCATTGCATCAGTACTACCACGCAGTTTGTCACTCCGTCAGTACTACTTCAGTGTGCAACTACATCCCGTGGGGTAACACTGATGTAGTGACACGCTGTGGTGCAGTACTGATGGAGTGACACACTGCGCGGTTGTACTGACGGAGTGACACACTTCGGTGTAGTGCTGATTGAATGACACACTGGGGGTAGTGTGGACAGAATGGCGCACAGTGGGCTCATACTGAAGTATTGACCCAATCTTTGGTGGTACTGTCGGGTTGCACATTGTGGAATGGTAAGGACTGACGTGGGGTAGTACAGATGGAGAGTTGCACTGATGGGTAATACTAATTGAATGAGTCTGTGTGGTTGTACAAAATGGAATAACTAGCTTAAGGCAGTACTGATGGAATGCATCACTGTGGTGTAATACTGATGGAATAACATATTGTAGGGTAGTACTGATGGAGTGACACGCTCCAGTGTTGTACTGATGGAGTGTAACACTGTGGAGTAGTACTGGTGTAATGACGTACTGTGGACGTGTATTGATGGAATGACACACTGTGGGGTAGCACGGATGTAATAGCACATTCTGTTGGAGTGACGCAGTAATACTGATGGATTGACACTCTGTGCGGTAGTACTGTTGCGATGAAAAACTGTGGTGAAATAGTGATGGAATTACACACTATGGAGTCGCAGCGATGGATTAGCACACTGTGGGGTAATGCGGATGGAATGGCAGATTTGAGATAGTCCTGATGGTGTGAAACACTTTGGGGAGTACTGATGGAAGAACATACTGCGGGGAGCATTGATGGAGTGACACGTTCTAGGGTTGCACTGGAGTGACATGATGTTGGGCCGTGCTGATGGAGTGCAACACCATGGAGTTGTATTGATGCAGTGAGACACTGCGCGGTTTCACCGACGGAGTGACACACTGAGCAGTAGTACTATTGTGATGACAAACTGTGGTGTAGTACTAACGCAGTGACACACTGTTTGGTATTACTGATGGAATGACACAATTTGTGGCAGCACTTATGGAGTGACCCACTGGGATAGTCCTGATTGAATGATAAACATCGGGTAGTACTAATGGAGTGAGACATGGTGGAGAAATACTAATAGAGTGAAACTGTGGGGAATTACTTTTGGAGTGACAAAGTGAGGTAGGGCTGATGGAGTGACATACTGTGGGGAATACTGATGGAGTGACACTGCGAGGAAGTACTGATCGGTTGACACTGTGGGGTAGTACTGATGGAGTGACACGCTTCGTGTTATACTGATGGAGTGATAATCACTGGATTGTACTGATGGAGTGATACACGTTGGCGTAGTACTGATGCGACGATAACACGAGTAATATTACTGATGGTGCGATGCTCTATGGGGAGGCACTGATGAAGTGGCACAGTGTACGGTATTACAGATGGAGTCACAAACTATATTTTATTACTGATGCAGTGGCACACTGTGGGTAGTGCTGTTGGAGTGACACACTTTGAGGTAGTACTGATGGAATGGCGCACTATGTGGCAGTACTGATGCAATAGCATATTATGGAATAGTACTGATTGAGTGACACCCTGCGGTGTAGCACTGTTGGATAGACATATACCAGAGTAATACTGGTGGATTGAAGCACTGTGGGGTAGTACTGATGGAAGAACTCATTGTGTAGTACTGATGGAGTGACACACCGTTGGATAGTACTGATAGAGTGACACCCTGTGTGGTAGTACTTATGGAATAATACACAAGGTGGTACTGATGTTGAAAAACACTGTGGGTTTGTATTGATGCAATGGTATATCGTGCGGTAGTACCAATGAAGTGACACGCTCCGGGGTTGTACTGATGGAGTGGCATAGTGTGTTCTAGTAATAATCGTCTAACACACTGTATGCTTGTATTGATGGAGTGATGTCCAGTGGGGTAGTATTGATGGAGTGACACAATGTGGGCAGTACAGATGGAGCAATGCACTTTGGTGTAGTACTAGTGAAGTGACAAACTGTGGGCAAGAACTGATGGAGTGGGACATTTGGCTGTATTACTGATAGAGTGACACAGTGTGCGGTAGTACTGATGGAGGAACAAACGATATGGTCGTACTGATGTCGTGCCACACTGTCGGATAGTATTAATGGTGTGAAACTAAATGGGGCAGTACTGATGTAATGACACATTATAGTGTAGTTCTGATGGAGTGACACTTTGAGGCGGAGAACTGATCGAATGACGCACTGTGGGATAGTACTGATGGAATGACTATCCATTTGCTAGTACTGATGCAATGGCATGCTATGGGATAGCACCGAATATTTCAGGTCCAGGATCCCGCATTAAGAGAGAGAGATACAAATTAGTTCAGTTTGCAGAAAAAAAGCGAAATAATTTGTACAACAAAGGGAATATTTAGTTTAGTTTAGAGATACAACGCGGAAACATGCACTTCGGCCCACAGAGTCCACACCGACCAACGATCCCCACACATTAACACACACTAAGGTCAATTTGCACTTAAACCAAGCCAATTAACCTGCAAACGTGTATGTCTTTGGAATGTACAATACAATACAATGCAACATATATCTTTATTGTCATTGTACAGGAGTACAACAAGATTGGGAATGATGCAATGAATTAATTTGCTAAATTTATACAACCTAGTGAAACAAAATTTGAAACAGTTTTAAAACAGTATAAAGTTCAAGTCGGTCTGTGCCGGTTCACTGTGCGATGTGACCATCCGGTTCAGCAGGACAGGTTCATATCAGCTATGGCTCTGGGGATGACGCTGTTCCTGAGTCTGGAGGTGCGGGCGCAGAAGGCCTTGTATCGTCTGCCCGATGGTAGAATTTAGAACAGACTATTGCAGGGGTGTGAGGAGTCTTTGTGAATGCTATCCGACAGTGTGCCACGACATCAGTACTACCATATCGTTTGTTCCTCCATCAGTACTACGTTGTGATGCAGTAATAATGGAGTAACCGACGATGTAGTAGTACTGATGGAGTGACACGCTGAGCGATAATACTTATGGATTAGCATCCTGTGGGGTAGTAGTGAAGGACTGGTATATTTTGGGGTAGTACTGATATAGTGACACATTCGATGGTATTATTGAAGGGGTGAAAAACTGTGGGTAGAACTGATGAATTTACATACTGAAGGTGGTACTGATAGAGTGAAACACGGTCGGGAAGAAATGATGGAATGACATACTGTGGGGTTGTACTGATGAGAGTGGCACGATCTTGGGTACGACTAATGGAGTAACATGTAGTACTGATGGAGTGACAGACTGTGAAGTAGTATTGATGGAGTAACCTAACGTAGGGTAGTGTTGAAGTAATGGCACATTCTGGGGTTGTTCTGATGGGGTGACACACTGTGCGGTAGTACTGATGTTGTGATATAATGTGGGATGGAATTGATGGAGTGACACTGTGCGGTAGTACTGATGGAGTGACGCACTTTAGGGTAGTACTGGTGTAATGGTATACTGTGGGATAGTACTGATGGAGTGACGCACTGTGCGGTAGTACTGGTATAACGGTATACTGGTGGATAGTACTGATGGAGTGACGCACTGTTGGGTAGTACTGATATAACGGTATACAGTGGGATAGAACTGATGGAGTGACGCACAGTGGAGTAGTACTGGTGTAACGGTATACTGTGGGATAGTGGTGATGGAGTGACATCGGCGAGACCAAGCGCAAGATCGACGATCGTTTCGCTGAACAGCTCCACACAGTCCTACCTGATCTCCCGGTTGCTCAGCACTTTAACTCACCCCCGCTCCCCCATTCCCAATGTGAACTTTCTGTCCTGGGCATCCTCCATTGTCAGAGTGAGGCCCAGCGCAAATTGGAGGAACAGCACCTCATACTTAGCTTGGGCAGCAAACATACCAGCGGTATGAACATTGACTTCTCTAACTTCAATTAGCCTTTGCTTCCCCTCTCTCTCCACCCCTCCTCCTTCCCAGTTATCCCACCAGTCTCACTGTCTCCAACAAAATTTTATCTCTTTCCCGCCGACCTCTCCGACATCAGTCTAAAGAAGGGTCTCGACCCGAAAGCAGGGACTCCGCAGTAGGACTTGGACATGTTGGGGGAATGTGCAGAGAAGTGGCAGATGGAATATAGTCTAGCAAAGTGCGGATTACTGCATTTTGTTAGTAGGAATAATGGCGTAGACTATTGTCTATGTGGGGAAATAATCCATAAATCGGAAGTGCAAAGGGACTTGGGAGTGCTGGTTAAGGATTCCCCAAAATTTTATCTGCAAGTTGAATCGGTGAGAATGATCAGCCATGATCACATGGAATGGTGGTGCTGGCTCGAAGGGCCGAATGGTATACTCCTGCACCTATTGTCTATTGTCTATTGTCTAATGGATGCAAACTCAATGCTTGCATTTATTTCAAGAGGACGTATACAGAAACACGGATGTAATGCTGAGACTATACAAGGCGCTGTGAAGGCCGCATTTCGAATATTGTGAGCAATTCTGGGCACCATATCAGAGGAAAGGTGTGCTGGCTCTGGAGAGGGTCCAGAGGAGGTTTACAAGAATGATCCCAGCAATAAATTAACCTATGGCGATCGTTTGGTCAGCTCCCGGCTTGCACACGGAGTTTAGAAGTATAAGGGTGGACCTCTTTGAAACATACAGATATGTGAATGGTTTGGATCAAGTGGATGTGGAAAGTATGTTTCCACTTGTGGGAGCGTCTCGGACAGGAGATCATTTCCTCAGAATTAATCTACGTTCTGTTTTGAAGATGATCAGAAATTTATTTATTCAGAAGGTGATGAATTTGTGGAATTATTTGCCACAACAGGCTGTGTAGGTCACGTCAGTGGATATTTAAAGGCGTAGACAGAAAGATTCTTGACTAATACAGGTATCAGAAGTTATGGGGAGAAGGCAGGAGAATGGGGTTTGGAGGGCAAAAGATTGGCGGATAAGACGATTGGCCGAATGGTCTAATTCTACTCCTATTCCTTATCACCCAATGCCCACCTGCGGTATTGCGTTCGATGGACTTACTGCCCCTTGCTTTCCCTGCACACCTCGTTTAAACTTCATCCCTTTCACCATAAAGGGGTGGCCTTCAATACTTGATATTTCCATCTCGAGAGGAATGTTCTGACTGTTTACCATATCTTTGCCTCTCATAATTTGCTATCGATCTATCAGGTTACTGCCCGAACTCCGATGAATCAGTCCAACGTCTGGTTGTTCATACGCTCCAGGCGATGTTCTTGTAAACGTCTTGAACACGATTTCCGAAGCGCCCATATGCTTCGTGTACGAGAGAGAACATAACTGTACACAATGCTGCAAAAGCGGCCGAAGTAAAGTTCTCTAAAGTTGAATATTGCCATCTGACTCATATTCAATGACTCGGTCAACTATAGAAAGCATTCTACGTGGCTTATTTATTACTCTAGACGTACTACCACGATTTGCGTGTTTCGCATTGGGAACTAAAGGTCCATCATAAGCAATGCTGATGCTGCGATGCACTTAGCTTGTACAGACAGTGAGGGCTGTTGTGCCTCGATGTTGCATTGTACTGCTGATGTTCATCCACGGGAGGGCGCTGTGACAGTATATTCTCACTGTACATGCTGAAGTGCGCTGCGTGTGGTAGTTGCCGTGCGCTGCTGATGTTCATCCACGGGAGGGCGCTGTGTGTGGATGTTGCCGTGTGCTGCTGATGTTCATCCAGGGGAGGGCGACGTGACAGTCTATTGCTACTGTACATCCACTGGGGTGCGCTCTGTGTGGATGTTGCCGTGTGCTGCTGAAGTTCATCCAGGGGAGGGCGCCATGACAGTATATTCCCA
Organism: Rhinoraja longicauda; assembly: GCF_053455715.1. NCBI lineage: Eukaryota > Metazoa > Chordata > Chondrichthyes > Rajiformes > Arhynchobatidae > Rhinoraja > Rhinoraja longicauda. Next base: position 44,775 of record NW_027601537.1, on the reverse strand, counting down.
CTGTACATCCACTGGGGTGCGCTGTGTGAGGATGATGCCGTGTGCTGCTGATGTTCGTCCACAGGAGAGCGATGTGACAGTCTATTGCTACAGTACATCCATTGGGGTGCGCTGTGTGAGGATGCTGCAGTGCACTGATAAAGAAGAACACTGGGTACAAAAGTCATAGCAGCAGAGTTATTGCACCAAGACCCATCGAGTCCACTCCTACATTCTATCATGGCTCACCTATCGCTCCTACTCAACTCCATTCTCCTACCGTCTCCGCGTAATTGTGGATACTCTTACGAATCACGACCATGTCCAGCTCCGATTTAAAAATACCCAATGACGGTTTCTACAGCTGTCTGTGGCAGAATTCCAAAGATTTACCACCTTCTTACGAAATAAATCCCTCATCATCTCATTTTAAATGTATGTCGTTTTATTCTGAGGCTAGTCAGAGGGTGGTGAATCAGGGGAATGCTGCCACAGACGCCTCTGGAGGCCGTCATTGGGGAATTAACAGGTTTTTAAATTGGGGATTGACATGTCCGTGATTAGTAAGAGTGTCAAAGTTGGGGTTGGGTTTGAGTGGGAAAGATAGGGCAGCCATGATCGAATGGCGGATCAGACTCGGTGAGCCGAGTGACTTACTCAAATGACGTATGAACTTATGAACTCATTACTGACTCCGGGATTGGACGGAGTCTATAGACATAGAAAACATAGAAAATGGGTGCAGGAGGATGCCCTTTGGCCCTTCGAGCCAGCACCGCCATACACTGTGATCATGGCTGATCATGCACAATCAGTAACCTTCTCCACAAATCACTTGATTCCGCTCGCCCCTAGAGCTCTAACACTGGTCGCTATTCAAGGATTCGACAATTGACCCGAACGACGACGTCAAAACTTTTACAAATGCCATGAGAAAATCTGCGCAGAAATGCGATTCCCGACGCAGTCTAGCCATCTCTTTATCCAGCTAATTGCTATAAGCCACGCTATCTCTCTAGCTATCAAGCTGTCTAGCTATCTATTTACGTGGCTATCTACATATCTAGCTGCAGCTATCAATATAGTTATATATCTACCTGACTAGCTATCTAGCTACGGTAGACAAAATGCTGGAGTAACTCAGCGGGTCAGTCAGCGTCTCAGGAGAGAAGGAATGGGTGACGTTTCGGGTCGAGACCCTTCTTCAGACTGATGTCAGCGGATGGGGCCGGACAAAGATAGGATATAGACGGAGACAGGAAGACTGGTAGGAAAACTGGGAAGGGGAGGGGATTGAGAGGGAAAGCAGGGACTATCTGAAGTTAGACAAGTCAATGTTGATACCGCTGAGGTGTAAACTACCGAAGCGAAATATGAGGTGCTGTTCCTCCAATTTGCGCTGGGCCTCACTCTGACCATGGAGGAGGCCCAGGACAAAAAAAGTCAGATTGGGAATGGGAGCGGGAGTTGAAATGCTGAGCCATCGGGAAATCAGGTTGGGTGAGACGGACTGAGCGGAGGTGTTCAGCGAAACGATCGCCGAGCCTGCGCTTGGTGTCGCCGATTGAGAGACGTTGACACTTGGAACAGCGGATACAGCTGACGTTGGAGGAGGTGCAGGTGAACCTCTGCCTCACCTGGAAAGACTGTTTGGTTCCTTCGATGGAGTTGATTTGGGAGGTAAAGGGACTCGCCCCTCAAACAACACCTGTCCCGTTAACTCCCCACTCGACCAACACCTGTCCCTTTACCTCCCCCTCGATCAACACCTGTCCCTTTACCTCTCCCCAACTAGCCTTCTAACCGTCTCGCCAAATAGCCATCTTCCTTTCAAGCGATCTAACCATCCAGCCATCTAGCCATCTTAGCTGGTCATCTATACGTATAGCTATTTAGTTAGCGATCTAACTATCTAGCTGGGTATCACAAAATCCTGGCCAGGCAGCATCTATGAGAGAGGGAATAGGTGACGTTTCGGGTCGAGACCCTTCTTCAGTCTCGACCCGAAACCTCACCCATTCCCTCTCCAAGATGCTGCCTGACCTGCTGAGTTACTCCAGCATTTTGTGAAACCTTCGATTTGTACCAGCATCTGCAGTTATTTTCCTAACTACCCAGCTATCTCACGTGCTACGTAGCTATCTATCTAGCTGGATCTAACAAGATCTCCCTCTCTCACGAGGCCCACAGAGAATGAGAGAGAGAGCGCACCCCTCAAATAGCTGCCTAGATAGAGAGCTACCTATCTTACTATCAATTATCCAGCTATCTCGCCATACAGATATCCAGCTTTCTAGCTGTCTAGCATTGCATGTAGATAGCTATCTAGGTAGTTCGCTATCTTGCTATCGAGATAGGTCACATGCTGTCTGGCAGTCTATCTTGCTGGCTAGCAATGTAGCTCTCGAGATAGCTGGATTGATAGCTACAGAGTTAAATATTTTGGTAGCTACATAGCTAGATCGCTAACGAGACTGATGGCTAGGTAGAGAGAGAACTAGATTAGTAGATTGTTAGCCAACCGCTTTGACGGCCAGATAGCGGTTTAGCTTGGTAGAGCTTTGCTAGATGGCTAGTGAGCTAGGCATCTAGCCAGCCACACCAGTAGATGGCTCAGTAGACAGATCGTAAGTGAGTTTTACAGAGATTTAGCACCTATCTAGCTGGATCCAACTAGGACTCTCTCGTTCTCCCTTTCACGCGGCCGCCAGAAAGCGAATGAGCGAGAGAGGGCACTACACAAAGAGTTGCCTACAAAACGACCTAACTATTTTGCTGTGCAGAGATCCAGCTATCTCGCCACCCATCTGTCTAACGTTCAAGCTATCGAGCAATGCAGCTATTTAGCTATGTAGAGAGCTAACACGCTCTCTGGCTGTCTTTGCCGCTGACTATCGATCTACATAACTTGATATCCAGCTATCTAGCTGTCATGCTAACTAGTAAAGCAGCTTTCCGCCTATTTAGGGATCCAGCAACCTATCAATTTGACTATCCATCCAGCTGTCCAGCTGTATAGTTAACAGGCTAAATAGCTACCTCTCTAACTAGCTACAATGCTAACTATCTCTCTATCGAGCTAGTCACCTAGCTATGCACACTCCTAACTATTTACCTAGCTAGCTATCTTACTCTATAGTTAACTATATATTTAGATATCTCCCCAGTTATCTACCCCGTTGGCTAGCAATCTGAATATCCAGCTATTCAGCTGTATAGCTAGCAGTCTAGCTAGCTATCCAATGATCTAATTACGGAGCTATCTATCCATTTATCTCTGTAACAATCAATCTAGCTGTTTATTTCTTAATCTAGCCATCTAGCGATTTACATATCTCCTATTGCTATCCAACTATCTAGTTATTTAGCTGTGTAGTTATCTATCTAGCCAGCTGCATAGCTATCTAGCTACCTAACTATATAGCCAGCTGGCCATCAAGCCTTCTAGCCATCTACTCATCAAGCCATCTCGTTATCTGACGACCCACCCATCTGGTGTTATTCAGCTCGCCATCTACCCAGCCAGCCAGCTTCCCAGCTGGTCAATTAGACATGTAGCCAACTAGCCTTTCATCCGTCTAGCCAGATAGCCATTTAGGTATCTAGTCATCCAGTCATCTAGGTATATAGCCATTGTGAGCGACCTATCTGGCAATTAATTTGCTAGGTAGCTATCTACAAAGCTAGATATAGCTAGATCTCCATCTGTAGGCCTCGCGAGAGAGGGAGCGCACCGCATAGAGAGCTGCCTATGTCTCTAGCTAGACAATAGACAATAGGTGCAGGAGGAGGCCGGGAGGAGGCCATTCGGCCATTCGAGCCAGCACCGCCATTCAATGTGATCATGGCTGATCATTCTCAATCAGTACCCCGTTCCTGCCTTCTCCCCATACCCCCTGACTCCGCTATCATTAAGAGCTCTATCCCGCTCTCTCTTGAATGCATTCAGAGAATTGGCCTCCACTGCCTTCTGAGGCAGAGAATTTCACAGATTCACAACCCTCTGACTGAAATTCTTTTTCCTCATCTCAGTTCTAAATGGCCTACCCCTTAATTAAACTGTGGCCCCTTGTTCTGGACTCCCCCAACATTGGGAACATGTTTCCTGCCTCTAACGTGTTCAACCCCTTAATAATCTTATACGTTTCGACAAGATCTCTCCTCATCCTTCTAAATTCCAGTGAATACAAGCCTAGTCGCTCCAGTCTTTCAACATGTGACCATCCTGCCATTCCGGGAATTAACCTAGTAAACCTACGCTGCACGCTCTCAATAGCAAGAATATCCTTCCGCAAATTTGGAGACCAAAACTGCACACAGTACTCCAGGTGCGGTCTCACTAGGGCCCTGTACACCTGCAGAAGGACCTCTTTGCTCCGATACTCAACTCCTCTTGTTATGAATGCCAACATTCCATTGGCTTTCTTCATTGCATGCTGTACCTGCATGCTTCCTTTCAGTGACTGATGCACTAAGACACCCAGATCACGTTGTACGTCCCCTTTTCCTAACTTGACACCATTCAGATAATAATCTGCCTTCCTATTCTTACCACCAAAGTGGATAACCTCACACTTATCTACATTAAACTGCATCTGCCATGCATCCGCCCACTCACACAACCTGTTCAAGTCACCCTGCAACCTCATAGCATCTTCTTCGCAGTTCACACTGCCACCTAGCTTTGTATCATCGGCAAATTTGCTAATGGTACTTTTAATCCCTTCATCCAAGTCATTGATGTATATTGTAAATAGCTGCGGTCCCAACAACGAGCCTTGCGGTACCCCACTAGTCACTGCCTGCCATTCTGAAAGGGACCCATTTATCCCCACTCTTTGCTTTCTGTCTGTCAACCAACTTTCTATCCATGTCATTACCCTACCTCCAATACCATGTGCTCAGCATGTCACTCCATCAGTACTACCACATCGTCGGTTACTTCATCATTACTGCATCAGAACGTGTCATTCATTCGGTACTACCCCATAGAATGCCATTGCATCAGTACTAGCAAATGGATAGTCATTCCATCAGTACTATCCCACAGTGCGTCATTCGATCAGTTCTCCCCCTCAATGTGTCACGCCATCAGAACTACACTATAATATGTCATTACATCAGTACTGCCCCATTTAGTTTCACACCATTAATACTATCCGACAGTGTGCCACGACATCTGTACTACCATATCGCTTGTTCCTCCATCAGTACTACCGCACACTGTGTCACTCTGTCAGTAATACACCAAAATGTTTTACTCCATCAGTACCTGCCCACAGTTTGTCACTTTACTAGTACAACCCCACTGGTGATCACTCCATCAATACAAGCCTACAGTGTGTTAGACGATCATTACTAGAACACACTATGTCACTCCATCAGTACAACCCCAGAGCGTGTCACCTCATTGGTACTACCGCACTATATACCATTCCATCAATACACACCCACAGTGTTTTTCAACATCAGTACCACCTTGTGTATTATTCCATTATAATAATAATAATAATAATAAACATTTATTTTATATAGCGCTTTTCCTAGTGCTCAAAGACGCTTTACAAAAACAGTCATGACAGAAAAACAAACGGACGAACTGTCCTGACGAGAAGCGGCGAACAAATAGCGCCAGCGTCCTCTCACGTCAGGGTCCGGCAGTAGACAATAAAGAAAACAAGACGCACAATTACAATTTTAACACAAACAGCCATCACAGTGATTGCTCCAGGCACACCGTCACTGTGATGGAAGGCAAAGAAAAGTCTTATCTCCTCCTCATTCTTCTCCCGTGGTGCCACGAGGCGATCGAGGCTCCCGACTTTTGAAGCCCCCACCGGGCGATCGAAAGTCCCAGGTCGAGCCGAGCAGGCCTATGAAGGTCCTGAGCCCCCACCGGGCGATGGGAAGTGCCGCGGCCAGGCCACGCAGGGCGATGAAGGTCCTGCGAGCGGGTCATTCAAACCTCGCGCTCCGGGGCGGTCGAAGCTGCTGCGTCTGGAGCTCCCGAAAGCCGGTCGCCAGCCACGGACCTGCGAACCAAAGATGTTGCGGTCCGCAGGGCCCACGGCCGAAGCCTCCGACATGGTAAGTCCAGGCCCTGCGACCGGAGTCTTCAAGGTCGATCCCAGCTGGAGGCCGCCGACTCCACGGTGTTAGGCCATAGCGCGAACGGAGACACGACACGGGAAAGGTCGCATCTCCGTTGAGGAGGAGATTGGGGAAAAAGGTTTCCCCCACCCCCACCCCCCCCCCCCCACCACCCCCCACATAAACAGAGTTAAAAATAGATCAAAACGTACATTTAAACGATGACAATATACAAAACAAAACAAAAGACAGAGAGACTGCCGGTGAGCCGCAGCTGCAGAACGCAGCCACGTCCCCTTATTGTACTACCACACAGGGTGTCACTCTATAAGTATTATCCAACGGTGTGTCACTCCATCAATACCACACAATGAGTCCTTCCATCAGTACTACCCCACAGTGCTTCAATCCACCAGTATTACTCTGGTATATGTCTATCCAACAGTACTACACCGCAGGGTGTCACACAATCAGTACTATTCCACAATATGCTATTGCGTCAGAACTGCCACATAGTGTGCCATTCCATCAGTACTACCTCAAAATGTGTCACTCCACCAGCACTACCCACGGTATACCACTGCATCAGTAATAAAATGTAGTCTGTTACTCCATCTGTACTACCCTACACTGTGCCACTCCATCAGTGCCTCCCCATAGAGCATCGCACCATCAGGAATATCACTCGGGTTATCATTGCATCCGTACGTGTGTCACTCCAGCAGAACAATCCATTATCACTCCATCAGTACTACCATGCAGCGTGTGACTCCATCAGTATTCCCCACAGTATGTCACTCCATCAGCCCTATCTCACTGTGTCACTCCATCAGTCACTCCATCAGTCACTCCACAGTTTCACTCTATTAGTATTTCCCCACAATGCCTCACGCCATTAGTACTACCCGATGTTTATCATTCAATCAAGACTATCCCAGTGGGTCACTCCATAAGTTCTGCCACAAATTGTGTCATTCCATCAGTGTTACCAAACAGTGTGTCACTGCATTAGTACTACACCACAGTTTGTCATCACAATTGTACTACCGCTCAGTGTGTCACTCCGTCGGTGAAACCACAGAGTCTCACTGCATCAATACAACTCCAAATTGTTACACTACATCGGTACTGCCCCACGTCATGTCGCTCCAGTGCAACCCTAGAACGTGTCACTCCATCAGTACTCCCCGCAGTTTTTTCTTCCATCAGTACTCCCCAAAGCGTTTCACACCATCAGGACTACCTCAAATCTGCCATTCCATCCGCATTACCCCACAGTGTGCTAACCCAACGCTGCGACTCCATAGTGTGTAATTCCATCACTATTTCACTCCAGTTTTTCATCGCAACAGTACTACCGCAGAGCGTGTCAGTCCATCAGTATCACTGCGTCACTCCAACAGAATGTGCTATTATATCCGTGCTACCCCACAGTGTGTCATTCCATCAATACACCTCCACAGTACGTCATTACACCAGTACTACTCCACAGTGTTACACTCCATCAGTACAAAACTGGAGCGTGTTACTCCATCAGTACTACCCTACAATATGTTATTCCATCAGTACTACACCACAGTGATGCACTCCATCAGTAATGCCTTAAGCTTGTTATTCCATTATGTACAACCACACGGACTCGTTCAATTAGTATTACCCAACAGTGTAATCCTCCATCTGTATTGCCCCACCGTCAGTCCTACTTCAGTGTAGAAGTCACAATGTGCAACCAGACAGTACCACCGAACATTGTGTCAATACTTCAGTACTCGTCCACATTGCGCCATTCTGTCCATACCACCCCCAGTGTGTCATTCAATCAGCACTACACCGAAGTATGTCACTCCATCAGTACAACCGCGCAGTGTGTCACTCCATCAGCACTGCTCCACAGCGTGTCACTCCATCAGTTTTACCCCAAGGGGTGGGGTGATGGAGTGACAAACTGCGTTGTAGTACTGATGCAATGACATGAGTGTTTACCACAGTTTGTCACTCCGTCAGTACTACTCCAGTGTGGAACTATATCAGTACGACCCCAGGGTGTCAGTCCATCAATTCTACGCCACATTGTGCCAGTTCCTCAGTACTACCTCACAATGTATCACTGCATTAGTCTACCCCACATTGTTTCATCCATCAATTCTTCCCCACAGTATGTCATGACAACAAAACTACCTCACAATTTGTCACTAAATCAGTATTATTCCACTGTGTGTCACTTCGTCAGTACTACTCCACAGTTTGTCATAACAACATTACTACTCATTGTGTCACTCGATCAGTATTACCGCAGTGTGTTACTACATCAGTAGAGGCGCATGGTGTATCACTCCATCAGAACTACTGCAAAGTGTGTCACTTCATCAGTATTACTGCAGTGTGTCACTCCATCTGTACCAACCCACAGTGTGTTAATCCACACGAACTGCATCAACTGGTGTCACTCCATCAGTACTACAGTGTAGTGCTGAAGTGTTCAAAGTAGGAGGCCCTGTCATGATGCAGAAGCTGACTGAACTCTTCCAGTCCATGTGGAATGAAGGTCCCACAACAGCTGAAAGATGCCAGCATAGTCCACATCTACAAGAGGAAAGGCAACCGCCAGTCTTGCGACAATCATCGAGGCATCTCCCTCCTGTCCATAGCAGGGAAGATCTTCGCTCGCATCCTGCTCAACCGTCTCATTCAACACCTTGAGCTGGTTCTCCTTCCAGAAATCCAGTGTGGTTTCGGTGCTGGACCTGGAACTGTCGACATGATATTTGCTGCACGACAACTCCAGGAAAAATGCCAAGAGCAGCACAGCGACCTGTTCGTGAACTTCGTCGATCTGACAAACGCCTTCGACACTGTCAGCAGAGATGGCTTGTGGATAATGCAGAAGTTTGGCTGTCCCAGCAAGTTCATCACGATTGTGCGGCAGTTCCATGATGGCATGATGGCGAAAGTGCTAGATGATGGAGACGAGTCTGAAGCCTTTCCAGTGACAAACGGCGTGAAGCAAGGTTGTGTTCTTGCCCCTATACTCTTCAGCATGGTCTTCTCTGCCATGCTGACCGATGCCTTCCGTGACTGCCAGGATGGAATACACATCAGGTACAGGAACTGACAGACGGCTGTTCAACCTCAGGCGCCTGCAAGCTGTTACAAAGGTGAAGGAGACCATCATCAGAGATTTCTTGTTTGCTGATGACTGCGCCCTCAACGCCAGCACAGAGCAGAAGATGCAGCATGAACTGGACTGCTTCTCACAGGCCTGTGACGACTTTGGTCTCTCCATTAGCACCAAAACGTCTGAGGTTATGTACCAGCCCGCTCCTGGAAAGCCCTACCAGGAACCACACATCACGGTGAAGGGGCAGAATCTACAGGCAGTCGACAGCTTTACCTATCTGGGTAGTAGACTCTCGCGAGCGGTGAACATTGACGCTGAGGTCAACAACAGGATTGCCAAGGCCAGCTTTGGGCGACTCCGTGGGAATGTTTGGGAGCGGAGAGGACTCGGCCTTACCACCAAGCTGAAGGTCTACCGTGCAGTGGTACTCACCACTCTTCTCTCTGCCAGTGAGACCTGGACTGTCTACAGCAGACATGCCAAACAGCTCAACCACTTTCACTTGAGCTGCCTACGCAGACTCCTTCACATCAGGTGGCAGGACAAAATTCCGGACACAGAGGTCTTGGAACGGGCCGGAATCCCCAGCGTCCACACCCTCCTACGGAAAGCCCAAGCCAGATGGACAGGCCATGTCGTCAGAATGCCCGAGACTCGACTGCCAATATAGCTTCTGTATGGAGAACTGTGTCAGGGCAAGCGCTCAGTAGGACGACAGAAGAAACGGTTTAAGGACTGCCTCAAAGTGTCCCTCAAAGACTTGGACATCAACCACAGCACTTGGGAGTCTCTTGCTCTGGACCGTCCAACCTGGCGCAGCAAGCTCACCACAGGAGCCCGTGCAGCAGAGAACAGACGCACTGCAGAGGCCCAGAGGAAACGCACCGCGCGCAAGGCCTGGGCTACCCCCACTTCCACTGCAGCACCCATCCACTTGTGTCCTACGTGTGGGCGTGCCTTCCGGGCCCGGATTTGCCTCACCAGTCACTTCAGGACCCACAGTCACCAATCCTCCAACTGAAAGTGAAGTCATGGTCAACTTCCAACCCGAAGGACGAACAACAACAACAACACAGCGCATTGTGTTACTCCATCAGTACTACCCCGCATAGTGTCACTCCATCAGTACTACCCCCACATTGTGTCACTCCATCAGTGCACCGCCCAGTGTGTCACTCCATCAGTACTACTGCGCAGTGTGTCACTTCATCAATACAACTCCAAAGTGTGTCACTCCATCTGTACCAACCCAGTGTGATAATCCACCATTACTACCATACATTTTGTCACTCCATCAGTTCCACTGCACAGTGTGTCACTCCATCAGAAATCCCCACAGCGTGTCACGTCGTCACTAAAACCCACAGTATGCCATTACATCATTACAAACACACATGTTCACACCCTCAAACACAGTCAAACACGCACACACACATACCCGCGCACGAAGACACACACAATCTCTCAAATGCAATCACAAACAATCAAATATACTCTCACACATTCTCACATACAATCACACGTACACATGCACTCACACTAACAGATATTCACACGCACTAGCACGAAGAGACACGCACTTATCACACACTTACACACGAACACATTCTCTGCCAACACCATCGTATACTCTCCCACACACGCACACACGCACACACACACACCATCAAAGAATTACATACTCAAACACTGACAAACTCACATCCCACATATTCTCTCACATTCTCACAAACAGCCACACACACGCACAGACGCAAACACTGTCCTTCACAAACCCACATGCACTCTCCCACTCAGAGACACAGATACATTCAATCGCACATGCATCCACACTTACTAATGCTCACACACTCACACGCACACTCACGCACTCGCACAGACAGACACACACACACAAATGTAGGCACTCTTACATGCTCTACCGCTCTCTCACACGCAGACCCGCATGCACACGTGCACATTTTGGGATTGAGTTTATCCTTGGATGGTCGCGGCGAGCAGCGCAGCGCAGTGTGGCCGGGAGTGTCCCGGTGAGCGGGGCCAAGCCCTTCAGTCGGCCCGTGTCGGCCCGGCTCGCCCACCGCGAATGGCGATGAGAACCGCGCCTCGGGACCGAGGTGGGAGCCGCGAGGAACCGCAGAGAGCGAGGTGGACCGTCGGAGAGCGAGGAGCGCCGCCGAGAACGAAGGGGCGACCCGCGGAGCGGCGGCAGGCAGGAGATAGAACTATCCGGCCAACGTTTGTAACTTTGTCGGCGTCAAAATGTGGGGACTCTTGTGTACCGCCTAGGTGAGGTCTGCTACATGATGTTACCGGGTTGTCTGCAAAACTAAGCATTTCACTCTACCTGGGTACGTGATAATAAAGTATCACTGAATCACTGAAATTCCTGCAACCGCATACACTAACACATACGCACACACGCCGACTCATGTGCACAATCTCACACATTCACACTCGCATACACGTGCTAGCACACTCTTGCACGGACTCGCACACTCACACTGTCACACACAATCAATATCCAATGCGAGTCAGGCTACACCTCTGGAGAAATCTAGTTGAGTACGTCAGTTCAGTGCAGTTTATTGTCACGTGTACCGAGGTACCGTGAAAAGCTTTTGTTGCGTGCTACCCAGTCAGTGGAAACAAAATACTTCATTACAGTCGAGCCATTTACAGAGTATAGATACACGATAAGGGGATAACGTCCAGTGCGAGGTAAAGCCTGCAAAATCCGATCGAGGATAGTCCGAGGATCAACAGAGGTAGATGGTAGTTCAGCACTGCTTTCTGGTTGTGGTGGGATGATTCCGTTGCCTGATAACAGCTGGGAAGACACTGTCCCTGAAACTGGAGGTGTGCATTTTCACACTTCTGTGCATTTTACCTGATGGGACAGAGGAGAAGCAGGAGTGGCAATGGTGCGACTCGTTCTTGATTATGCTGCTGGCCTTGCCGAGGCAGCGTGGTTTATAAATTGAATCAATATATGGGAGGTTGCTTTGTGTGATGGTCTGGACAATTCGCAGCAATTTCTGGCGTTCTTGTATGGAGCTGTTCCCAAACCAAGCTGTGATGCATCTTGATAAAATACTTTCTATGGTGCATCTGTCGAAGTTGGTGAGAGTTGTAGAGGGCACGTCGAACTAGCTAAGCCTGCCAAGGACATGGATGGGTGAAGTTCGGTTCGAGACCCTTCTTCAGACTGATTGTGGTGGGATGCTGGAGAAGGCTGGAACAGCAGGACAAAGCGAGTTGAATGATGAGTGGGTGAATATCGTTTTCATAGTTAGGTGGTTGAGACCAGAGGTTAAAAGATTAAAGTTGCGAGATAAGGATTGAGCAGGTTGGAATTATAAAGAGAGAGGAGGGAATATCGGTTGAAGATGGAGGTGGAGGGGATGAACAGGTTCGAGTCCGCGTGAAGCAAGAGAAAGAGCGAGGGAAGAGCGGGAAGTTGCACGTTAGTTACCTGCCATTTGCTAATGTTCATACCATTAGGTTGCAAGGTTCCCAAGCGGACTATGAAGCGGCGTTCTTTCTGTTTTAATGTAACCTCTCTGGCGCTGGTGGAGGCCCAGGACAGAAAGGTCAGTGTGCGAGGGGGAGTTACAATGGCTTGCAACGGGGAGATACGGCAAGCCTTAGCAGAACGATGGTGAGTGTTCGACAAAACGGTCGCCGAGTCTCCATTTCACCACGCCGATGTAAAGGAGGCCATATCTGGAACACCAAATGCAGTAGATGAGATTAGAGGAGGTGCAGGTGAACATCTGTCTCACCTGGAAGGGCCGCTCGAGCGTGAGGGAAGTGGTATAGGGACAGCTGTTACATCCCATGGTGGCTAACCGTTTCAACTGCACTTGCCAAGAAAGGCTTTGGAAAGAGAAGTGATGGTAAGTGATGGAGAGGTGGGGAAATGGATAGAGAAATCGGTCGTACAAAGATAAAAGGGAGAGATAGAGGAGAAGACGAAAGAAGAGGTGGAGGTAGAGTGAACGGTCAAAGGGAGAGTGGGAGAATGAGGAGAGAGGGGAGTTCAGAGCGAGTGGGTTGGCAAAAGGGGGAGAGGGAAGCATTAGAGAGATACAGGGAGAAGGAGGGAGAGATGCAGTAAGAGTGGGAGGGGAGGGGAGAGAGGTTGGCAGAGAGCGGGCGGCACAGAGAGGGAGAATAGAGAGTGTCGGGGAGAGAGTAACAGTTCAGAGAGAGAATAGCAGTAAAGATGGAGAGAGAGAGAGAAAGAGAGGAGGGAGAGATGATGCATCATTCGCCGTTTGTTCTACTTTTAAGACAATTCTGAGGCGGCAATGGTTCTGTTCACTGAGTGCCGTGAGTCTTTGGGTCGTTCCTCCTCAGAGGTGATGAAGGTAGAGAATGTTGTTGTCCCAAGGCAAAGCCAGATCCATTCCAGGCAGGCAAGGACTAAATGCTTACTAGGGGTCGCCGCGAGTGTGGGGTTGAGGTCACAATCAGTTCAGCCGCGATCACATTGAGTGTTAAAACAGAGTGGACGGGCCATTTTAGTCTGATGTGATCTGTTGAACTAATTCATCACGCTGTGGACAAAAGCTGTCCAGTCCACCTTTAAACTGGGCACCAGAAGCATTGAGACGGTCCCTTAAATTTGGGATTGCCTTGCTGAGTGAAGAAAATCAGATAACTAACACGAGGCGGAGAGTTGGACAAGATGGAGTTTGAACCAATATCCCCTTTGCTGGAAAAATGCCGCTCCCAATTTCCATCCCCCAGTATCGCCACAATTCCCAGTCTTTGGAGTTTCTCAATCAATTCCCTGAATAAATCACGACCTGTCTCAGCAGGGATTTCACTTGGCTGATGTCATCTGTTTGCGAATCATTTCAAAAGCTCTATTTTTAATTCTGTTGAAACTTCACTGTCCCGGTGGAGACGGAAAATGGTATAAAATCTCCGGGAATGTTCTGCCCCGGCATTTCATTCCGAGAGATTACCGGCAGTTCACGGGGACACGTCGCTGGGCAGAGAACATGTGGGAAAAGCTGTACGAATATTACGCCGTGGAGAAAATCTTGTATGTGATCATTGCTGCCGTTGGAGTCCCTGGTCAGTGAACAGAACAATTCAAGATTTATATCTCCGTCCGTTAACCGGTGTTGACATGATTCTGATCGTGTTACAATATTCCTAACTGATGATTGTTGTACAAGAATATGTGAAGTATATCAATCCTCTAAATGAAATATCTTTGAATTAACGCTGTGATTTTTCTCACTTTCAGACAGCCGAAACTAACCCTCTCTTTCTCCCACTGCCGGGACCCACTAGAATGTTGTTCTTGCCTTCAGTGGGACCTTGCCCAGAGTTGTCCCAGTGCTCGGGACAGGCAGCTCTCCGGGACGGTGTGACAGGGAGGGGTTTACATTGTGAAGTTCACTGTGTCTGAGTTATTGATCAGAGTGAACACCCGCTCGTGTGGACATGTCTCACTGTGGAGTCTGTTACAGTCGGATTCAACCCGCCTGTTGGTCAATAATTGGACCGCTCTCCTGAACCGGTGGCCGCGGATCTACCGGCGTGTGTTGTTACCGACCTGAACTCAGTGTGGAATGAATCCATTAACGGAGCCACTCTGCTGCCGGATCCTAAGTTGTCCCTGCGTTCCCTCTGGAACCCTTCTCGTCCCCATCAGATGCCGAGTTCCCAGAGCCCTGGTTAAACGCGGCCGGTCACGGTTAAGTCTGTGAAACCGGCCCCATCAGAGACTGTGAGCGGGGTTAACTGTAGACAGGACCATTCCGCCTATTGTAGCGGGCGACTGCTCGTTCCGTCCCCGTCCTTTACCCCGCCCGTCGTCTTATCTCCTCTCCCCTGAAGCAGGCAGGTCGGGCACAGTCGGAGCCGGGTCTGACATTGTTAAACCTGCAGCCGCGCACCGACTCCAACACTCCTGATCTCCAGCTGAAAGTGGAGCCGGTGTTCAGCCCCGGAGACCGTGTTCAGTAATGCCCAGTGTCCGCTCCCCTTCTCTTTCTGCAGTGAATTTAGTGGCGATTGTGATCCTGTCCCGGGGAAAGTGCGGCCTCTCCACCTGCACCACTCGCTACCTGTTGGCCATGGCAGCGGCCGATCTACTCGCCCTGATCACCGCGGTCATTTTGTCTCGGATCCGATACCATTACTTTAATTGGAGTTTCCTGTCCATCACCCCTGTGTGCCGTGTCAACGAAGTACTGAGATATTCAGCTACAGACTGTTCTGTCTGGTTCACCGTCACTTTCACCTTTGATCGCTTTGTCGCCATTTGTTGCCAGAAGCTGAAAACTAAATATTGCACCGGGAAAACTGCGGCTGCGGTTCTCGCAACAGCCGGTGTTCTGCTGTGTCTGAAAAACGTTCCCCGCTACTTCACACAGGAACCCTGGATAACCATCGACAATGTCCCGTGGGGCTGTGCCTTGGTGGACAGGTATTACACTGACCCCGGGTGGGTGGCATTTGACTGGATCGACACGGTTTTAACTCCGCTCCTCCCTTTCGCTGTGATCCTGCTGCTCAACGCTCTGACAGTCCGGCACATTTTAGTGGCCAGTCGGGTCCGTCAGGGGCTGAGGGGTGAGAGCAAGGGGGAGAAGCGCAGTGACCCGGAGATGGAGAGCAGGAGGAGGTCTGTGGTTTTACTCTTCACCATCTCCGGCAGCTTCATCCTCCTGTGGATGACGGGGGTTGTAGACTTCGTCTATTATCAGATCACAGGGACTGGAACTGATCCGAATGATTCCCAATATATCTTTCACTACGTCGGGTCTTTGCTGAAGAATCTCAGCTGCTGCACCAACACATTTATTTACGCGGCGACCCAGTCCAAGTTCAGGGAGCAGGTGAAGAGCGCAGTGAAATATCCGCTCACCTCAGCGCTGCGGCTCATTAATAAACCCCCGCCCTGAGCGCATCCCAGAGGGCGGCCGCAGTCTCTCCGCTCCGGGCTCCGGCTCCTCACATTCACCGCCGCATCTTCCAGCTGTCAGTCCCGGGCGGATGATCCCATCGCCGGCCCCGCTCCGGGACCCCCAGCCCCTCACATTCACCCAATCGCCCCCTTGCTCAAAGATGCAGATTAAGCAGGAAAAATAACACCATTGCCTGTCATATTTATTGGTCATTTTTAATGACAGTCCCTGATCATTGAAGTGTTTATTTCAGTTTCTACCCCCTCATGCTCACCCCCCCTCCCCCTCCACACTGGGGACCGGTCAGGGGTAGGGTGGGGTGGGCTCTCTCTCTCTCTCTCTCTCTCTCTCTCTCTCTCTCTCTCTCTCTCTCTCTCTCTCTCTCTCTC
>NW_027601537.1:0-27767 GCF_053455715.1 Rhinoraja longicauda | reverse complement strand
CTGAGACAGGTCGTGATTTATTCAGGGAATTGATTGAGAAACTCCAAAGACTGGGAATTGTGGCGATACTGAGGGATGGAAATTGGGAGCGGCATTGTTCCAGCAAAGGGAATATTGTTTCAGACTCCATCAGGTCCAACTCTCCGCCTCATGTTGTTTGTCTGATTTCCTTCAATCCGCTTCACTCACTGAGGCAATCCCAAATTCCAGGGACCCTCTCAGGGCATCTGATGCCCAGTTTGAAGGTGGACTGGGCGACATTTCTCCACAGGTTGAGGAATTAGATCAACAGATCACCTCGCACTAAACTGGCCCCTCCACTGCTTCACCACTCAATATGATCGCGGCTTAACTGACTGCAACCTCACCCCCACACTCCCGGCGAGGCCGGTAACCATTCACTCCTTCCTTGCCTGCAGTGGGGCTGATTTTGCGCCGGGACAATAACATTCTCTGCCTTCGTCACCTCTGAGCAGGAACGACCCAAAGACTCTCGACACTCAGAGAACAGAAACATTGTGGCTTCAGAATTGTCCGAAACCCAAATAAAACAGCGAATGATCCGGCACATCTCCCTCCTCCCTTTCTCTCCCTCCTCCATTTCTCTCTCCCTCCTCCCTTTCTCTCTCCATCCTCCCTTTCTCTCTCCCTCCTCCCTTTCTCTCTCCCTCCATCCTTACTGCTGTCCACTCTCTCTGAACTATCACTCTCTCCTACCATCTCTATTCTTCCTCTCGGCTCCGCCATCTCTCTGTCAACCTCTCTCTCCTAACCCCCCTCCTTCTCACTCCCATTGCATTTATCCCTCCCTTTCTTTCTAACTATCTGACCCTTCCATCGCCCCGTTTTGCCAACCCACGCGATCTGAACTCCGCTCCCTTTTCATGTTCCCACTCTCCCTTTGTTACTTAACTCTCCCTCCATCTCTTCTTTCGTCTTCTCCGCTATCTCTTCCTTTCATCACTGTACTCCCTATCTGTCTCTCTCTTTTCCCCAACACTCCTCCTGCTCGCCCTCACCTCTCTCTCCAAGGCTTTTCTTGCGAAGTGCGGTTAAAACGGCCCGCCACCATGGGATGTCTCTCTACCCCGTTCCCTCACACTTCAATAGCCCTTCCAGGTGAGGCTGCTGTTCACATGCACCTCATCTAAACCCTTCTATTGCACGCGGTGTTCCAGATATGGTCTCCTTTGCATCGGCGTGGTCAAGTGGAGACTCGGGGACCGTTCAGCCGAACACTTACCGTCGTTCCGTCACGGCCTCCCGGATCTTCCCGTTGTAACTCGCCTTCCCACACTGACCTTTCTGTCCTTTGCTTCATCTATTGCCAGACGGAAGCGACATGCAAACTGAAAGAACGCCACTTCGTATTCCGCCCTTGGTGCCTTGCAACAATAGACAATATACAATAGATAATAGGTGCAGGAGGAGGCCATTCTGCCCTTCGAGCCTGTACGCACCGCCATTCAATGTGATCATGGCTGATCATTCTCAATCACTACCCCGTCCCTGCCTTCTCCCCATACCCCCTGACTCCGCTCTCCTTAAGAGCTCTATCTAGCTCTCTCTCTTGAGTGCATTCAGAGAATTGGCCTCCACTGCCTTCTGAGGCAGAGAATTCCTAATGGTATGAACTTTGAATTATCCAATGTTAGGTAACTAAGTGCAAATTCCCACTTCCCCCTCGCTCTTCCTCGTGTTTCATCCGGACTCGCACCAATACATCCCCTCCACCACATCTTCAACCGATATTACTTCCTCTTTCTTTATAATTCCGTCCTGCTCAACGCTTACCTCGCACCTGACAATGAAAACGGTATTCACCCGCTCATCGTTCAAGTCGCTTTGTCCTGCTGTTCCCCCGTCCCACCACAATCAGTCTGAAGAAAGGTCCCGAACCGAAACTTCACCCATCCATGTCCTTGGCAGGTTTAGCCAGTTCAGCGTGCCCTCTACAACTCTCACCAACATCTACAGATGCACCATAGAAAGTATTTTATCAAGATGCATCACAGCTTGGTTTAGGAACAGCTCCATACAAGAACACAAGAAATTGCAGTGAATTGTCCAGACCATCACACAAACCGACCTCCGTTATATTGACTCAATTTATAAACCACGCTGCCTCGGCAAGGCCAGCAGCATAATCAAGGACGAGTCGTACCCTTGCCACTCCTGCTTTTCCTCTGTCCCATCAGGCAAAATGTACAGAAGTGTGAAAATGCACACCTCCAGTTTCAGGGACAGCGTCTTCCCAGCTGTTATCAGGCAACGGAATCATCCCACTACAATCAGAAAGCAATGCTGAACTACTATCTACCTCTTTGTTGATCCTCGGACTATCCTCGATCGGATTTTGCAAGCTTTACCTCGCACTGAACGTAATCCCCTTATCATGTATCTATACTCTGTAAATGGATCGACTGTAATAATGTATTTTGTTTTACCACTGACTGGGCAGCACGCAACAAAAGCTTTTCACGGTACCTCGGTACACGTGACAATATACTGCACTGAATTGACATACTCAACTAGATTTCTCCAGAGGTGTAGCCTGACTCGCATTGGATATTGATTGTGTGTGACAGTGTGAGTGTGCGAGTCCGTGCAAGAGTGTGTTAGCACGTGTATGCGAGTGTGAATGTGTGAGATTGTGCACATGAGTCGGTGTGTGTGTGTATGCGTTAGTGTATGCGGTTGCAGGAATTTCAGTGATTCAGTGATACCTTATTATCACGGACCCAGGTAGAGTGAAATGCTTAGTTTTGCAGACATCCCGGTAACATCATGTAGAAGACCTCACCGAGGCGGTACAAAAGTGTCGCCACATTTTGACGCCGACAAAGTTACAAACGTTGGCCGGATAGTTGTATCTCCAGCCTGCCGCCGCACCGCGGGTCGCCCCTTCGTTCTTGGCGGCCTTCCTCCCTTTCCGACTGTCCACCTCGCTCTCTGCGGTTCCTCGCGGCTCCCACCTCGCTCCCGAGGCGCGGCTCCCATCGCCATCCGCGGTGGGCGAGCCGGGCCGACACGGGCCGACTGAAGGGCTTGGCCCCAGTCACGGGGAACACCCCCGGCCACGCTGCGCTGCGCTGCTCGCCGCGAACATCCAAGGATACACTCAATCCCAAAATGTCCACGTGTGCTTGCGGGTCTGCGTGTGAGAGAGCGGTAGAGTATGTAAGAGTGCCTATATTTGTGTGTCTGTGCGAGTGCGTGAGTGTGCGTGTGAGTGTGTGAGCATTAGTTAGTGTGGATGCAAGTGCGATTGAATGTATCTGTGTCTCTGAGTGGGAGAGTGCATGTGGGTTTGTTAAGGACAGTGTTTGCGTCTGTGTGTGACGTGTCTCTTCGTGCTAGGACGTGTGAATATCTGTTAGTGTGAGTGCATGTGTACGTGTGATTGTATGTGAGAATATGTGAGAGTATATTTGATTGTTTGTGATTGCATTTGAGAGACTGTGTGTGTCTTCGTGCGCGGGTATGTGTGTGTGCGTGTTTGACTGTGTTTGAGGCTGTGAACATGTGTGTTTGTAATGATGTAATGGCATACTGTGGGTTTTAGTGACGACGTGACACGCTGTGGAGCATTACTGATGGAGTGACACACTGTGCAGTGGAACTGATGGAGTGACATAATGTATGGTAGTAATTGTGGATTAACACACTGTGGGTTGGTACAGATGGAGTGACACACTTTGGAGTTGTAGTGATGAAGTGACACGCTGCGCAGTAGTACTGATGGAGTGACACACTGCGCAGTGCACTGATGGAGTGACACAATGTGGGCGTAGTACTGATGGAGTGACACAATGCACTGTGTTGTTGTTGTTGTTGTTCGTCCTTCGGGTTGGAAGATGACCATGACTTCACTTTCAGTTGGAGGATTGGTGACTGTGAGTCCTGAAGTGACTTGTGAGGCCAATCCGGGCCCGGAAGGCACGCCCACACGTAGGACACAAGTGGATGGGTGCTGCAGTGGAAGTGGGGGTAGCCCGGGCCTTGCGCGCGGGTGCGTTTCCTCTGGGCCTCTGCAGTGCGTCTGTTCTCTGCTGCACGGGCTCCTGTGGTGAGCTTGCTGCGCCAGGTTGGACGGTCCAGAACAAGAGACTCCCAAATGCTGAGGTTGATGTCCAAGTCTTTGAGGGACACTTTGTGGCAGTCCTTAAAACGTTTCTTCTGTCCTCCTACTGAGCGCTTGCCCTGACACAGTTCCCCATACAGTTCCCCACACAGTTCCCCATACAGAAGCTGTTTTGACAGTCGACTTTCGGGCATTCTGACGACATGGCCTGCCCATCTGGCTTGGGCTTTCCGTCGGAGGGTGTGGACGCTGGGGATTCCGGCCAGTTCCAAGATCCCTGTGTCGGGAATTTTGTCCTGCCACCTGATGTGAAGGAGTCTACGTAGACAGCTCAAGTGAAAGTGGTTGAGCTGTTTGGCATGTCTGCTGTAGACAGTCCAGGTCTCACTGGCATAGAGAAGAGTGGTGAGTACCACTGCACGGTAGACCTTCAGCTTGGTGGTAAGGCTGAGTCCTCTCCGCTCCCAAACACTCCCACGGAGTCGCCCAAAGGCAGCGCTGGCCTTGGCCATTCTGTTGTTGACCTCAGCGTCAATGTTCACCACTCGCGAGAGTGTACTGCCCAGATACATAAAGCTGTCGACTGCCTGTAGGTTCTGCCCCTTCGCCGTGATGTGTGGTTCCTGGTAGGGCTTTCCAGGCGCGGGCTGGTACATAACTTCAGACTTTTTGGTGCTAATAGAGAGACCAAAGTTGTCACAGGCCTGTGAGAAGCAATCCATTTCATGATGCAGCTTCTGCTCTGTGCTGGCGTTGAGGGCGCAGTCATCAGCAAACAAGAAATCTCTGATGATGGTCTCCTTCACCTTTGCAACAGCTTGCAGGCGCCTGAGGTTGACCAGCCGTCTGTCAGTTCCTGTACCTGATGTGTATTCCATCCTGGCAGTCACGGAAGGCATCGGTCAGCATGGCAGAGAAGACCATGCTGAAGAGTATAGGGGCAAGAACACAACCTTGCTTCACGCCGTTTGTCACTGGAAAGGCTTCAGACTCGTCTCCATCATCTAGCACTTTCGCCATCATGCCATCATGGAACTGCCGCACAATCGTGATGAACTTGCTGGGACAGCCAAACTTCTGCATTATCCACAAGCCATCTCTGCTGACAGTGTCGAAGGCGTTTGTCAGATCGACGAAGTTCACGAACAGGTCGCTGTGCTGCTCTTGGCATTTTTCCTGGAGTTGTCGTGCAGCAAATATCATGTCGACAGTTCCAGGTCCAGCACCGAAACCACACTGGATTTCTGGAAGGAGAACCAGCTCAAGGTGTTGAATGAGACGGTTGAGCAGGATGCGAGCGAAGATCTTCCCTGCTATGGACAGGAGGGAGATGCCTCGATGATTGTCGCAAGACTGGCGGTTGCCTTTCCTCTTGTAGATGTGGACTATGCTGGCATCTTTCAGCTGTTGTGGGACCTTCATTCCACATGGACTGGAAGAGTTCAGTCAGCTTCTGCATCATGACAGGGCCTCCTACTTTGAACACTTCAGCACTACACTGTAGTACTGATGGAGTGACACCAGTTGATGCAGTCCGTGTGGATTAACACACTGTGGGTTGGTACAGATGGAGTGACACACTGCAGTAGTACTGATGAAGTGACACACTTTGCAGTAGTTCTGATGGAGTGATACACCGTGGGCCTCTACTGATGTAGTGACACACTGCGGGTAATACTGATGGAGTGACACAATGAGTAGTAATGTTGTTATGACAAACTGTGGAGTAGTACTGACGAAGTGACACACAGTGGAATAATACTGTTTTAGTGACAAATTGTGAGGTAGTTTTGTTGTCATGACATACTGTGGGGAAGAATTGATGGATGAAACAATGTGGGGTAGACTAATGCAGTGATACATTGTGAGGTAGTACTGAGGAAATGGCACAATGTGGCGTAGAATTGATGGACTGACACCCTGGGGTCGTACTGATATAGTTCCACACTGAAGTAGTACTGACGGAGTGACAAACTGTGGTAAACACTCATGTCATTGCATCAGTACTACAACGCAGTTTGTCACTCCATCACCCCACCCCTTGGGGTAAAACTGATGGAGTGACACGCTGTGGAGCAGTGCTGATGGAGTGACACACTGCGCGGTTGTACTGATGGAGTGACATACTTCGGTGTAGTGCTGATTGAATGACACACTGGGGGTGGTATGGACAGAATGGCGCAAAGTGGACGAGTACTGAAGTATTGACACAATGTTCGGTGGTACTGTCTGGTTGCACATTGTGACCTCCACACTGAAGTAGGACTGACGGTGGGGCAATACAGATGGAGGGTTACACTGTTGGGTAATACTAATTGAACGAGTCCGTGTGGTTGTACATAATGGAATAACAAGCTTAAGGCATTACTGATGGAGTGCATCACTGTGGTGTAGTACTGATGGAATAACATATTGTAGGGTAGTACTGATGTAGTAACACGCTCCAGTTTTGTACTGATGGAGTGTAACACTGTGGAGTAGTACTGGTGTAATGACGTACTGTGGAGGTGTATTGATGGAATGACACACTGTGGGGTAGCACGGATATAATAGCACATTCTGTTGGAGTGACGCAGTAATACTGATGGACTGACACGCTCTGCGGTAGTACTGTTGCGATGAAAAACTGTAGTGAAATAGTGATGGAATTACACGCTATGGAGTCGCAGCGTTGGGTTAGCACACTGTGGGGTAATGCGAATGGAATGGCAGATTTGAGGTAGTCCTGATGGTGTGAAACGCTTTGGGGAGTACTGATGGAAGAAAAAACTGCGGGGAGTACTGATGGAGTGACACGTTCTAGGGTTGCACTGGAGCGACATGATGTGGGGCAGTACCGATGTAGTGTAACAATTTGGAATTGTATTGATGCAGTGAGACTCTGTGGTTTCACCGACGGAGTGACACACTGAGCGGTAGTACTATTGTGATGACAAACTGTGGTGTAGTACTAATGCAGTGACACACTGTTTGGTAACACTGATGGAATGACACAATTTGTGGCAGCACTTATGGAGTGACCCACTGGGATAGTCTTGATTGAATGATAAACATCGGGTAGTACTAATGGCGTGAGACATTGTGGGGAAATACTAATGGAGTGAAACTGTGGAGTGACTGATGGAGTGACTGATGGAGTGACACAGTGAGATAGGGCTGATGGAGTGACATACTGTGGGGAATACTGATGGAGTCACACGTTGCATGGTAGTACTGATGGAGTGACAATGGATTGTTCTGCTGTAGTGACACACGTACTGATGCAATGATAACCCGAGTGATATTCCTGATGGTGCGATGCTCTATGGGGAGGCACTGATGGAGTGGCACAGTGTAGGGTAGTACAGATGGAGTAACAGACTATATTTTATTACTGATGCAGTGGTATACCGTGGGTAGTGCTGGTGGAGTGACACATTTTGAGGTAGTACTGATGGAATGGCGCACTATGTGGCAGTACTGACGCAATAGCATATTGTGGAATAGTACTGATTGAGTGACACCCTGCGGTGTAGTACTGTTGGATAGACATATACCAGAGTAATACTGGTGGATTGAAGCACTGTGGGGTAGTACTGATGGAAGGACTCATTGTGTGGTATTGATGGAGTGACACACCGTTGGATAATACTGATAGAGTGACACCCTGTGTGGTAGTACAATAAGGGGACGTGGCTGCGTTCTGCAGCTGCGGCTCACCGGCAGTCTCTCTGTCTTTTTGTTTTGTTTTGTATATTGTCATCGTTTAAATGTACGTTTTGATCTATTTTTAACTCTGTTTATGTGGGGGTGGTGGGGTAGGGTGGGGGAAACCTTTTTTCCCAATCTCCTCCTCAACGGAGATGCGACCTTTCCTGTGTCGTGTCTCCGTTCGCGCTATGGCCTAACACCGTGGAGTCGGCGGCCTCCAGCTGGGATCGACCTTGAAGACTCCGGTCGCAGGGCCTGGACTTACCATCTCGGAGGCTTCGGCCGTGGGCCCTGCAGGCCGCAACATCTTTCGTTCGCAGGTCCCTGGCTGGCGACCGGCTTTCGGGAGCTCCAGACGTAGCAGCTTCGACCGCCCCGGAGCGCGAGGTTTGTTCGACCCGCTCGCAGGCCCCTCATCGCCCTGCGTGGCCTGGCCGCGGCACTTCCCATCGCCCGGTGGGGGCTCAGGACCTTCATAGGCCTGATCGGCTCGACCTGGGACTTTCCATCGCCCGGTGGGGCTTCAAAAGTCGTGAGCCTCGAACGCCTCGTGGCACCACGGGAGTAGAATGAGGAGGAGATAAGACTTTTCTTTGCCTTCCATCACAGTGAGGGTGTGCCTGGAGCAATCACTGTGATGGCTATTTGTGTTAAAATTGTAATTGTGTGTCTTGTGTTCTTTATTATCTACTGCCGGACCCTGATGTGAGAGGAGGCTGGCGCTATTTGTTCGCCGCTTCTCGTCAGGACAGTTCGTCCGTTTGTTTTTATGTCATGACTGTTTTTGTAAAGCGTCTTTGAGCACTAGGAAAAGCGCTATATAAAATAAATGTTTATTATTATTATTATTATTATAATGGAATAATACACAAGGTGGTACTGATGTTGAAAAACACTGTGGGTGTGTATTGATGGAATGGTATATAGTGCGGTAGTACCAATGAGGTGACACGCTCTGGGGTTGTACTGATGGAGTGACATAGTGTGTTCTAGTAATGATCGTCTAACACACTGTAGGCTTGTATTGATGGAGTGATCACCAGTGGGGTTGTACTAGTAAAGTGACAAACTGTGGGCAGGTACTGATGGAGTAAAACATTTTGGTGTATTACTGACAGAGTGACACAGTGTGCGGTAGTACTGATGGAGGAACAAGCGATATGGTAGTACAGATGTCGTGGCACACTGTCGGATAGTATTAATGGTGTGAAACTAAATGGGGCAGTACTGATGTAATAACATATTATTGTGTAGTTCTGATGGCGTGACACATTGAGGGGGAGAACTGATCGAATGACGCACTGTGGGATAGTACTGATGGAATGACTATCCATTTGCTAGTACTGATGCAATGGCATTCTATGGGGTAGTACCGAATGAATGACACGTTCTGATGCAGTAATGATTAAGTAACCGACGATGTGGTAGTACTGATGGAGTGACATGCTGAGCACATGGTATTGGAGGTAGGGTAATGACATGGATAGAAAGTTGGTTGACAGACAGAAAGCAAAGAGTGGGGATAAATGGGTCCCTTTCAGAATGGCAGGCAGTGACTAGTGGGGTACCGCAAGGCTCGTTGTCGGGACCGCAGCTATTTACAATATACATCAATGACTTGGATGAAGGGATTAAAAGTACCATTAGCAAATTTGCCGATGATACAAAGCTAGGTGGCAGTGTGAACTGTGAAGAAGATGCTATGAGGTTGCAGGGTGACTTGAACAGGTTGTGTGAGTGGGCGGATGCATGGCAGATGCAGTTTAATGTAGATAAGTGTGAGGTTATCCACTTTGGTGGTAAGAATATGAAGGCAGATTATTATCTGAATGGTGTCAAGTTAGGAAAAGGGGACGTACAACGTGATCTGGGTGTCTTAGTGCATCAGTCACTGAAAGGAAGCATGCAGGTACAGCATGCAATGAAGAAAGCCAATGGAATGTTGGCATTCATAACAAGAGGAGTTGAGTATAGGAGCAAAGAGGTCCTTCTGCAGTTGTACAGGGCCCTAGTGAGACCGCACCTGGAGTACTGTGTGCAGTTTTGGTCTCCAAATTTGCGGAAGGATATTCTTGCTATTGAGAGCGTGCAGCGTAGGTTTACTAGGTTAATTCCCGGAATGGCAGGATGGTCATATGTTGAAAGGCTGGAGCGACTAGGCTTGTATTCACTGGAATTTAGAAGGATGAGGAGAGATCTTGTCGAAACGTATAAGATTATTAAGGGGTTGAACACGTTAGAGGCAGGAAACATGTTCCCAATGTTGGGGGAGTCCAGAACAAGGGGCCACAGTTTAATTAAGGGGTAGGCCATTTAGAACTGAGATGAGGAAAAATAATTTCAGTCAGAGAGTTGTGAATCTGTGAAATTCTCTGCCTCAGAAGGCAGTGGAGGCCAATTCTCTGAATGCATTCAAGAGAGAGCTAGATAGAGCTCTTAATGATAGCGGAGTCAGGGGGTATGGGGAGAAGGCAGGAACGGGGTACTGATTGAGAATGATCAGCCATGATCACATTGAATGGCGGTGCTGGCTTGAAGGGCCGAATGGCCTCCTGCTGGCCTCCTCCTGCACCTATTGTCTATTGTCTAGCTAGAGACATAGGCAGCTCTCTATGCGGTGCGCTCCCTCTCTCGCGAGGCCCACAGATGTAGATCTAGCTATACCTAGCTTTGTAGATAGCTACCTAGCAAATTAATTGCCAGATAGGTCGCTCACAATGGCTATATATCTAGATGACTGGATGACTAGATACCTAAATGGCTATCTGGCTAGACGGATTAAAGGCTAGTTGGCTACATGTCTAATTGACCAGCTGGGAAGCTGGCTGGCTGGGTAGATGGCGAGCTGAATAACGCCAGATGGGTGGGTCGTCAGATAACGAGATGGCTTGATGAGTAGATGGCTGGAAGGCTTGATGGCCAGCTGGCTATATAGTTAGATAGCTAGATAGCTATGCAGCTGGCTAGATAGATAACTACACAGCTAAATAGCTAGATAGTTGGATAGCAATAGGAGATATGTAAATCGCTAGATGGCCAGATTAAGAAATAAACAGCTAGATTGATTGTTACAGAGACAAATGGATAGATAGCTCCGTAATTAGATCATTGGATAGCTAGCTAGACTGCTAGCTATACAGCTGAATAGCTGGATATTCAGATTGCTAGCCAACGGGGTAGATAACTGGGGAGATATCTAAATATATAGTTAACTATAGAGTAAGATAGCTAGCTAGGTAAATAGTTAGGAGTGTGCAGAGCTAGGTGGCTAGCTCGATAGAGAGATAGTTAGCATGCTAGCTAGTTAGAGAGGTAGCTATTTAGCCTGTTAACTATACAGCTGGATAGCTGGATGGATAGTCAAATTGATAGGTTGCTGGATCCCTAAATAGGCGGAAAGCTGCTTTACTAGTTAGCATGACAGCTAGATAGCTGGATATCAAGTTATGTAGATTGATAGCCAGCGGGAAAGACAGCCAGAGAGCGTGTTAGCTCTCTACCTAGCTAAATAGCTGCATTGCTAGATAGCTTGAACGTTAGACAGATGGCTGGCGAGATAGCTGGATCTCTGCACAGCAAAATAGTTAGGTAGTTTTGTAGTCAACTCTTTGTGGAGTGCCCTCTCTCGCTCACTCGCTTTCTGGCGTCCGCGTGAACGGGAGAACGAGAGAGTCCTAGTTGGATCCAGCTAGATAAATCTCTGTAAAACTCACTTGCTATATGTCTACTGAGCCATCTACTGGTGTGGCTGGCTAGATGCCTAGCTTACTAACCATCTAGCAAAGCTCTACCAAGCTAAACCGCTATCTGGCCGCCAAAGCGGTTGGCTAACAATCTACTAATCTAGTTATCTCTCTGCCTAGCCATCAGTCTCGTTAGCGACCTAGCTATGTAGCTACCAAAATATCTAACTCTGTAGCTAGCAATCCAGCTATCTCGAGAGCTATATTGCTAGCCAGCAGGATAGACTGCCAGACAGCGTGTGAGCTATCTCGATAGCAAGATAGCGAACTACCTAGCTAGCTATCTACATGCAATACTAGAAAGCTAGAAAGCTGGACATCTGTATGGCGAGATAGCTGGATATATTGATAGTAAGATAGGTAGCTCTCTATCTAGGCAGCTATTTGAGGGGTGCGCTCTCTCTCTCATCCTCTGTGTGCCTCGTGAGAGAGGGAGATCTTGTTAGATCCAGCTAGATAGATAGCTACCTAGCACGTGAGATAGCTGGGTAGTTAGGAAAATAACTGCAGATGCTGGTACAAATCGAAGGTTTCACAAAATGCTGGAGTAACTCAGCAGGTCAGGCAGCATCTCGGAGAGAGGGAATGGGTGACGTTTCGGGTCGAGACCGAAGAAAGGTCCCGAACAGAAACGTCACCCATTCCCTCATATTGTGATACCCAGCTAGATAGTTAGATTGCTAACTAAATAGCTATACGTATAGATGACTAGTTAAGATGGCTAGATGGCTGGATGGTTAGATCGCTTGAAAGGTAGATGGCTATTTGGCGAGACGGTTAGAAGGCTAGTTGGGGAGAGGTAAAGGGACAGGTGTTGATCGAGGGGGAGGTAAAGGGACAGGTGTTGATCGAGGGGGAGGTAAAGGGACAGGTGTTGTTCGACGGTCGGATCCCTTTACCTCCCCCCTCAAATTCATCTAGGGTGATGGAGGAACTGAAGGAAATCCACATTAGGCAGGAAATGGTTTTGGGTAGACTGATGGGACTGAAGGCTGATAAATCCCCAGGGCCTGATGGTCTGCATCCCAGAGTACTTAAGGAGGTGGCTCTAGAAATAGTGGAAGCATTGGAGATCATTTTTCAATGTTCTATAGATTCAGGATCAGTTCCTGTGGATTGGAGGATAGCAAATGTTATCCCACTTTTTAAGAAAGGAGGGAGAGAGAAAACGGGTAATTATAGACCAGTTAGCTGACATCAGTGGTGGGGAAGATGCTGGAGTCAATTATAAAAGACGAAATTGCTGAGCATTTGGATAGCAGTAACGGGATCATTCCGAGTCAGCATGGATTTACGAAGGGGAAATCATGCTTGACAAATCTACTGGAATTTTTTGAGGATGTAACTAGGAAAATTGACAAGGGAGAGTCAGTGGATGTGGTGTACCTCGACTTTCAGAAAGCCTTCGACAAGGTCCCACATAGGAGATTAGTGGGCAAAATTAGGGCACATGGTATTGGGGGTAGGGTACTGACATGGATAGAAAATTGGTTGACAGACAGAAAGCAAAGAGTGGGGATAAATGGGTCCCTTTCGGAATGGCAGGCAGTGACCAGTGGGGTACCGCAAGGTTCGGTGCTGGGACCCCAGCTATTTACGATATACATTAATGACTTAGACGAAGGGATTAAAAGTACCATTAGCAAATTTGCAGATGATACTAAGTTGGGGGGTAGTGTGAATTGTGAGGAAGATGCAATAAGACTGCAGGGTGACTTGGACAGGTTGTGTGAGTGGGCGGATACATGGCAGATGCAGTTTAATGTAGATAAGTGTGAGGTTATTCACTTTGGAAGTAAGAATAGAAAGGCAGATTATTATCTGAATGGTGTCAAGTTAGGAGGAGGGGGAGTTCAACGAGATCTGGGTGTCCTAGTGCATCAGTCAATGAAAGGAAGCATGCAGGTTCAGCAGGCAGTGAAGAAAGCCAATGGAATGTTGGCCTTCGTAACAAGAGGAGTTGAGTATAGGAGCAAAGAGGTCCTTCTACAGTTGTACCGGGCCCTGGTGAGACCGCACCTGGAGTACTGTGTGCAGTTTTGGTCTCCAAATTTGAGGAAGGATATTCTTGCTATGGAGGGCGTGCAGCGTAGGTTCACTAGGTTAATTCCCGGAATGGCGGGACTGTCGCATGTTGAAAGGCTGGAGCGATTGGGCTTGTATACACTGGAATTTAGAAGGATGAGGGGTGATCTTATTGAAACATATAAGATAATTAGGGGATTGGACACATTAGAGGCAGATAACATGTTCCCAATGTTGGGGGAGTCCAGAACAAGGGGCCACAGTTTGAGAATAAGGGGTAGGCCATTTAGAACGGAGATGAGGAATAACTTTTTCAGTCAGAGGGTGGTGAAGGTGTGGAATTCTCTGCCTCAGAAGGCAGTGGAGGCCAGTTCGTTGGATGCTTTCAAGAGAGAGCTGGATAGAGCTCTTAAGGATAGCGGACTGAGGGGGTATGGGGAGAAGGCAGGAACGGGGTACTGATTGAGAGTGATCAGCCATGATCGCATTGAATGGCGGTGCTGGCTCGAAGGGCTGAATGGCCTACTCCTGCACCTATTGTCTATTGTCTATTGTCTATTGACCCAAACATTTTTTCCAGGTGAGGCAGATGTTCACCTGCAACTCCTCCAACCTCATCAACTGTATCCACTGTCCCAAGTGTCAACGTCTCTCAGTCGGCGACACCAAGCGCAGGCTCGGCGATCGTTTCGCTGAACACCTCCGCTCAGTCCGTCTCAACCAAACTGATTTCCCGATGGCTCAGCATTTCAACTCCCGCTCCCATTTCCAATCTGACTTTTCTGTCCTGGGCCTCCTCCATTGTCAGAGTGAGACCCAGCGCAAATTGGAGGAACAGCACCTCATATTTCGCTTGGGTAGTTTACACCTCAGCGGTATCAACAGTGACTTGTCTAACTTCAGACAGTCCCTGCTTTCCCTCTCAATCCTCTCCCCTTCCCAGTTCTCCTACCAGTCTTCCTGTCTCCGTCTATATCCCATCTTTGTCCGGCCCCATCCGGTGATATCAGTCTGAAGAAGTGTCACCACCCCCGAAACGTCACCCATTCATTCTCTCCTTAGATGCTGCCTGACCCGCTGAGTTACTCCAGCATTTTGTCTACCTTAGCTAGATAGCTAGTCAGGTAGATATATAAATATATTGATAGCTACAGATCGAGATGGCTAGATAGCCACATCGCTAGATAGTTAGATACCTAGAGAGCTAGCGTGGCTTATAACAATTAGCTGGATAAAGAGATGGGCGGCACCGTGGCGCAACGGTAGAGTTGCTGCCTTACAGCGAATGCAGCGCCGGAGACTCAGGTTCGATTCTGACTACGGGTTCTGTACTGTAAGGAGTTTGTACGTTCTCACCGTGACCTGCGTGGGGTTTCTCCGAGATCTTCGGTTTCCTCCCACACTCCAAAGACGTACAGGTATGTAGGTTAATTGACTGGGTAAAATGTAAAAAATTGTCCCCAGTGTGTGTAGTATCGTGTTAATGTGCGGGGATCGCTGGGGCGGCGCGGACTTGGTGGGCCGAAAAGGCCTGTTTCCGCGCTGTATCTGAAATATGAAATAATAATATGAAATAGCTAGACTGCGTCGGGAATCGCATTTATGCGCACATTTTCTCAATGGCATTTGTAAAAGTTTTGACGTCGTCGTTCGGGTCAATTGTCGAATCCTTGAATAGCGACCAGTGTTAGAGCTCTAGGGGCGAGCGGAATCAAGGATTTGTGGAGAAGGCAGGCACAGGTTACTGATTGCGCATGATCAACCATGCTCACAGTGTATGGCGGTGCTGGCTCGAAGGGCCAAAGGGCATCCTCCTGCACCATTTTCTATGTTTTCTATGTCTATGGACTCCGTCCAATCCCGGAGTAAGTAATGAGTTCATAAGTTCATACGTCATTTGAGTAAGTTACTAGGCTCACCGAGTCTGATCCGCCATTCGATCATGGCTGCCCCATATTTCCCACTCAAACCCAATCCCAACTTTGACACTCTTACTAATCACGGACATGTCAATCCCCAATTTCAAACCCTGTTAATTCCCCAATGACGGCCTCCAGAGGCGTCTGTGGCAGCATTCCCCAGATTCACCACCCTCTGACTAGCCTCAGAATAAAACGACATACATTTAAAATTAGATGATGAGGAATTTATTTCGTAAGAAGGTGGTAAATCTTTGGAATTCTGCCACAGACAGCTGTAGAAACCGTCATTGGGTATTTTTAAATCGGAGCTGGACATGGTCGTGATTCGTAAGAGTATCGACAATTACGGGGAGACGGTAGGAGAATGGAGTTGAGTAGGAGCGATAGGTGAGCCATGATAGAATGCAGGAGTGGACTCGATGGGTCTTGGTGCAATAACTCTGCTGCTATGACTTTTGTACCCAGTGTTCTTCTTTATCAGTGCACTGCAGCATCCTCACACAGCGCACCCCAATGGATGTACTGTAGCAATAGACTGTCACATCGCTCTCCTGTGGACGAACATCAGCAGCACACGGCATCATCCACACACCGCGCACCCCAGTGGATGTACAGTAGCAATATACTGTCACAGCGCCCTCCCCTGGATGAACATCAGCAGCACACGGCAACATCCACACAGAGCGCACCCCAGTGGATGTACAGTAGCAATATACTGTCACGTCGCCCTCCCCTGGATGAACATCAGCAGCACACGGCAACATCCACACACAGCGCACCCCAGTGGATGTACAGTGGCAATAGACTGTCACATCGCTCTCCCCTGGATGAACATCAGCAGCACACGGCAACATCCACACACAGCGCCCTCCCGTGGATGAACATCAGCAGCGCACGGCAACATCCACACGCAGCGCACTTCAGCATGTACAGTGAGAATATATTGTCACAGCACCCTCCCGTGGATGAACATCAGCAGTACAATGCAACATCGAGGCACAACAGCCCTCACTGTCTGGACAAGATAAGTGCATCGCAGCATCAGCATTGCTTATGATGGACCTTGAGTTCCCAATGCGAAACACGCAAATCGTGGTAGTACGTTTAGAGTAATAAATAAGCCACGTAGAATGCTTGCTTTTGTTGACCGAGTCATTGAATATGAGTCAGATGTCAATATTCAACTTTAGAGAACTTTACTTCGGCCGCTTTTGCAGCATTGTGTACAGTTATGTTCTCTCTCGTACACAAAGGATATGGGCGCTTCGGAAATCGTGTTCAAGACGTTTACAAGAACATCGCCTGGAGCGTATGAACAACCAGACGTTGGACTGGTTCATCGGAGTTCGGGCAGTAACCTGATAGATCGATATCAAATTATGAGAGGCAAAGATATGGTACAGTCAGAACATTCCTCTCGAGATGGAAATATCAAGTATTGAGGGCCACCCCTTTATGGTGAAAGGGATGAAGTTTAAACGAGGTGTGCGGGGAAAGCAAGGGGCAGTAAGTCCATCGAACGCAATACCGCAGGTGGGCATTGGGTGATAAGGAATAGGAGTAGAATTAGACCATTCGGCCAATCGTCTTATCCGCCAATCTTTTGCCCTCCAAACCCCATTCTCCTGCCTTCTCCCCATAACTTCTGATACCTGCATTAGTCAAGAATCTTTCTTTCTCCGCCTTTAAATATCCACTGACGTGACCTACACAGCCTGTTGTGGCAAATAATTCCACAAATTCATCACCTTCTGAATAAATAAATTTCTGATCATCTTCAAAAGAGAACGTAAATTAATTCTGAGGAAATGATCTCTTGTCCGAGACGCTCCCACAAGTGGAAACATACTTTCCACATCCACTTGATCCAAACCATTCACATATCTGTATGTTTCAAAGAGGTCCACCCTTATACTTCTAAACTTCGTGTGCAAGCTGGGAGCTGACCAAACGATCGCCATAGGTTAACTTATTGCTGGGATCATTCTTGTAAACCTCCTCTGGACCCTCTCCAGAGCCAGCACACCTCCCCTCTGATATGGTGCCCAGAATTGCTCACAATATTCCAAATGCGGCCTTCACAGCGCCTTGTATAGTCTCAGCATTACATCCATGTTTCTGTATACGTCCTCTTGAAATAAATGCAAGCATTGAGTTTGCATCCATTAGACAATAGACAATAGACAATAGGTGCAGGAGTATACCATTCGGCCCTTCGAGCCAGCACCACCATTCCATGTGATCATGGCTGATCATTCTCACCGATTCAACTTGCAGATAACATTTTGGGGAATCCTTAACCAGCACTCCCAAGTCCCTTTGCACTTCCGATTTATGGATTATTTCCCCACAGAGACAATAGTCTACGCCATTATTCCTACTAACAAAATGCAGTACTCCGCACTTTGCTAGACTATATTCCATCTGCCACTTCTCTGCATATTCCCCCAACATGTCCAAGTCCTACTGCGGAGTCCCTGCTTTCGGGTCGAGACCCTTCTTTAGACTGATGTCGGAGAGGTCGGCGGGAAAGAGATAACATTTTGTTGGAGACAGTGAGACTGGTGGGATAACTGGGAAGGAGGAGGGGTGGAGAGAGAAGGGAAGCAAAGGCTAATTGAAGTTAGAGAAGTCAATGTTCATATCGCTGGTATGTTTGCTGCCCAAGCTAAGTATGAGGTGCTGTTCCTCCAATTTGCGCTGGGCCTCACTCTGACAATGGAGGATGCCCAGGACAGAAAGTTCACATTGGGAATGGGGGAGCGGGGGTGAGTTAAAGTGCTGAGCAACCGGGAGATCAGGTAGGACTGTGTGGAGCTGTTCAGCGAAACGATCGTCGATCTTGCGCTTGGTCTCGCCGATGTCACTCCATCACCACTATCCCACAGTATACCGTTACACCAGTACTACCCCACTGTGCGTCACTCCATCAGTTCTATCTCACTGTATACCGTTATATCAGTACTACCCCACAGTGCGTCACTCCATCAGTACTATCCACCAGTATACCGTTATACCAGTACTACCGCACAGTGCGTCACTCCATCAGTACTATCCCACAGTATACCATTACACCAGTACTACCCTAAAGTGCGTCACTCCATCAGTACTACCGCACAGTGTCACTCCATCAATTCCATCCCACATTATATCACAACATCAGTACTACCGCACAATGTGTCACCCCACTAGAACTACCCCAGAATGTGCCATTACTTCAACACTACCCTACGTTAGGTTACTCCATCAATACTACTTCACAGTCTGTCACTCCATCAGTACTACATGTTACTCCATTAGTCGTACCCAAGATCGTGCCACTCTCATCAGTACAACCCCACAGTATGTCATTCCATCATTTCTTCCCGACCGTGTTTCACTCTATCAGTACCACCTTCAGTATGTAAATTCATCAGTTCTACCCACAGTTTTTCACCCCTTCAATAATACCATCGAATGTGTCACTATATCAGTACTACCCCAAAATATACTAGTCCTTCACTACTACCCCACAGGATGCTAATCCATAAGGATTATCGCTCAGCGTGTCACTCCATCAGTACTACTACATCGTTGGTTACTCCATTATTACTGCATCACAACGTAGTACTGATGGAGGAACAAACGATATGGTAGTACTGATGACGTGGCACACTGTCGGATAGCATTCACAAAGACTCCTCACACCCCTGCAATAGTCTGTTCGAAATTCTACCATCGGGCAGACGATACAATGCCTTCTACGCCCGCACCTCCAGACTCAGGAACAGCGTCATCCCCAGAGCCATAGCTGATATGAACCTGTCCTGCTGAACCGGATGGTCACATCGCACAGTGAACCGGCACAGACCTACTTGAACTTTATACTGTTTTAAAACTGTTTCAAATTTTGTTTCACTAGGTTGTATAAATTTAGCAAATTAATTCATTGCATCATTCCCAATCTTGTTGTACTCCTGTACAATGACAATAAAGATATATGTTGCATTGTATTGTATTGTACATTCCAAAGACATACAAGTTTGCAGGTTAATTGACTTGGTATAAGTGCAAATTGACCTTAGTGTGTGTTAATGTGTGGGGATCGTTGGTCGGTGCGGACTCTGTGGGCCGAAGTGCATGTTTCCGCGTTGTATCTCTAAACTAAACTAAATATTCCCTTTGTTCTACAAATTGTTTCGCTTTTTTTCTGCAAACTGAACTAATTTGTATCTCTCTCTCTTAATGCGGGATCCTGGACCTGAAATATTCGGTGCTATCCCATAGCATGCCATTGCATCAGTACTAACAAATGGATAGTCATTCCATCAGTACTATCCCACAGTGCGTCATTCGATCAGTTCTCCCCCTCAAAGTGTCACTCCATCAGAACTACAATATAATGTGTCATTACATCAGTACTGCCCCATTTAGTTTCACACCATTAATACTATCCGACAGTGTGGCACGACATCAGTACTACCATATCGTTTCTTCCTCCATCAGTACTACCGCACACTGTGTCACTCTATCAGTAATACAGCAAAATGTTCCACTCCATCAGTTCTTGCCCACAGTTTGTCACTTCACTAGTACTACCCCAAAGTGTATTGCTCCATCTGTACTGCCCACGTTGTGTCACTCCATCAATACTACCCCACTGGACATCACTCCATCAATACAAGCATACAGTGTGTTAGACGATTATTACTAGAACACACTATGCCACTCCATCAGTACAACCCCGGAGCGTGTCACTTCATTGGTTCTACCGCACGATATACCATTGCATCAATACAAACCCACAGTGTTTTTCAACATCAGTAGCACCTTGTGTATTATTCCATAAGTACTACCACACAGGGTGTCACTCTATCAGTACTATTCAACGGTGTGTCACTCCATCAGTACTACACAATGAGTCCTTCCATCAGTACTACCCCACAGTGCTTCAATCCACCAGTATTACTCTGGTATATGTCTATCCAACAGTACTACACCGCAGGGTGTCACTCAATCAGTACTATTCCACAATATGCTATTCCGTCAGTACTGCCACATAGTGTGCCATTCCATCAGTACTACCTCAAAGTGTGTCACTCCACCAGCACTACCCACAGTGTCCCACTGCATCAGTAATAAAGTATAGTCTGTTACTCCATCTGTAATACCGTACACTGTGCCACTCCATCAGTGCCTCCCCATAGAGCATCGCACCATCACGAATATCACTGGGGTTATCGTCGCATCAGTACTACGCCACCGTGTGTCACTCCATCAGTACATACCATTGATTATCACTCCATCAGTATACCACGCAGCGTGTCACTCCATCAGTACTACCCCACAGTGTCAACCCATCAGTACTTCCTCGCAGTGTCACTCCATTAGTATTCCCCACAGTGTGTCACTCCATTAGTATTCCCCACAGTGTGTCACTCCATCAGTCCTACATCACTTTGTAACTCCAACAGTAATTCCCCACAGTTTCACCCTATTAGTATTTCTCCACCATGTCTCACTCCATTAGTACTACCCGATGTTTATCATTCAATCAGGACTATCCCAGTGTGTCACCCCATAAGTGCTGCCACAAATTGTGTCACTCCATCAGTATTGCCGCTCAGGGTGTCACTGCATTAGTACTACACCGCAGTTTGTCATCACAATGGTACTACCACTCAGTGTGTCACTCCGTCGGTGAAACCACACAGTGTCTCACTGCATCAATACAACTCCATGGTGTTGCACTCCATCAGCACTGCCCCACATCATGTCACTCCAGTGCAACCCTAGAACGTGTCACTCCATCAATGCTCCCCGCAGTATCTTCTTCCATCAGTACTCCCCAAAGTGTTTGACACCATCAGGACTTGCTCAAATCTGCCATTCCATCCGCATTACCCCACAGTGTGCTAACCCATCGCAGCGACTCCATAGTGTGTAATTCCATCACTATTTCACCACAGTTTTTCATCGCAACAGTACTACCGCAGAGCGTGTCAATCCATCAGTATTACTGCGTCACTCCTACAGAATGTGCTATTATATCCGTGCTACCCCACAGTGTGTCATTCCATCAATACACCTCCACAGCACGTCATTACACCAGTACTACTCCACAGTGTTACACTCCATCAGTACAACACTGGAGCGTGTCACTCCATCAGTACTACCCTACAATATATTAGTCCATCAGTACTACACCACAGTGATGCACTCCATCAGTACTGCCTTAAGCTTGTTATTCCATTATGTACAACCACACGGACTCATTCAATTAGTATTACCCAACAGTGTAACTCTCCATCTGTACTGCCCCACCGTCAGTCCTGCTTCAGTGTGGAAGTCACAATGTGCAACCCGACAGTACCACCGAACATTGTGTCAATACTCCAGTACTCGCCCACTGTGCG
Source organism: Rhinoraja longicauda (assembly GCF_053455715.1). Classification (NCBI taxonomy): domain Eukaryota; kingdom Metazoa; phylum Chordata; class Chondrichthyes; order Rajiformes; family Arhynchobatidae; genus Rhinoraja; species Rhinoraja longicauda. The sequence continues at coordinate 5,908 of NW_027601537.1, read as the reverse complement.
CCATTCTGTCCATACTACCCGCAGTGTGTCATTCAATCAGCACTACACCGAAGTATGTCACTCCATCAGTACAACCGCGCAGTGTGGTGGGTGATGGAGTGACAAATTGCGTGGTAGTACAGATGAAATGACATGAGTGTTTACCACACAGTTTGTCACTCCGTCAGTACTACTTCAGTGTGGAACTATATCAGTACGACCCCAGGGTGTCAGTCCATCAATTCTACGCCACAGTGTGCCAGTTCCTCAGTACTACCTCACAATGTATCACTACATTAGTCTACCCCATATTGTTTCATCCATCAATTCTTCCCCACAGTATGTCATGACAACAGAACTACCTCACAATTTGTCACTAAATCAGTATTATTTCACTGTGTGTCACTTCGTCAGTACTACTTCACAGTTTGTCATAACAACAGCACTACTCATTGTGTCACTCCATCAGTATTACCCGCAGTGAGTTACTACATCAGTAGAGGCCCATGGTGTATCACTCCATCAGAACTACTGCAAAGTGTGTCACTTCATCAGTACTACTGCAGTGTGTCACTCCATCTGTACCAACCCAGTGTGTCAATCCACACGAACTGCATCAACTGGTGTTACTCCATCAGTACTACAGTGTTGTGCTGAAATGTTCAAAGTAGGAGGCCCTGTCATGATGCAGAAGCTGACTGAACTCTTCCAGTCCATGTGGAATGAAGCGAAGGTCCCACAACAGCTGAAAGATGCCAGCATAGTCCACATCTACAAGAGGAAAGGCAACCGCCAGTCTTGCGACAATCATTGAGGCATCGCCCTCCCGTCCATAGCAGAGAAGATCTTGGCTCGTATCCTGCTCAACCGTCTCATTCAACACCTTGAGCAGGGTCTCCTTCCAGAAAGCCAGTGTGGTTTCCGTGCTGGGCGTGGAACTGTCGACATGATATTTGCTGCACGCCATCTCCAGGAAAAATGCCAAGAGCAGCTCAGCGACCTGTTCGTGATCTTCGTCGATCTGACAAAGGCCTTCGACACTGGCAGCAGAGATGGCTTGTCGATAATGCAGAAGTTTGGCCGTCCCAGCAAGTTCATCACGATTGTCCGGCAGTTCCATGACGGCATGATGGTGAAAGTGCGAGATGATGGAGACGGAAGCCTTTCCAGTGACAACAGGCATGAAGCAAGGTTTTGTTCTTGCCCCTACACTCTTCATCATGGTCTTCTCTGCCATGCTGACCGATGCCTTCCGTGACTGCCAGGATGGAATACACATCAGGTACAGGAACTGACAGCAGGCTGCTCAACCTCAGGCGCCTGCAAGCTGTTACAAAGGTGAAGGAGACCATCATCAGAGATTTCCTGTTTGCTGATGACTGCGCCCTCAACGCCAGCACAGAGCAGAAAATGCAGCTTTAAATGGACTGCTTCTCACAGGCCTGCGACGACTTTGGTTTCTCCAATAGCACCAAAAAAGTCTGAAGTTATGTACCAGCCCGCGCCTGGAAAGCCCTACCAGGAACCACACATCACGGTGAAGGGGCATAACCTACAGGCAGTCGACAGCTTTACCTATCTGGGTAGTACACTCTCGCGTGTGGTGAACATTGACGCTGAGGTCAACAACACGATTGCCAAGGCCAGCGCTGCCTTTGGGCGACTCCGTGGGAATGTTTGGGAGCGGAAGGGACTCAGCCTTACCACCAAGCTGAAGGTCTACCATGCAGTGGTACTCTATGCCAGTGAGACCTGGACTTGTCTGCAGCAGACATGCCAAACAGCTCAACCACATTCACTTGAGCTGCCTACGCAGACTCCTTCACATCAGGTGGCAGGACAAAATTCCCGACACAGAGGTCTTGGAACGGGTCGGAATCCCCAGCGTACACACCCTCCTACGGAAAGCCCAAGCCAGATGGGCAGGCCATGTCGTCAGAACGCCCGAGAGTCGACTGCCAAAACAACTTCTGTATGGAGAACTGTGTGGGGAACTGTATGGGGAACTGTGTCAGGGCAAGCGCTCAGTAGGAGGACGGAAGAAACGGTTTAAGGACTGCCTCAAAGTGTCCCTCAAAGACTTGGACATCAACCTCAGCACTTGGGAGTCTCTTGCTCTGGACCGTCCAACCTGGCGTAGCAAGCTCACCACAGGAGCCCGTGCAGCAGAGAACAGACGCACTGAAGAGTCCCAGAGGAAACGCACCGCGCGCAAGGCCCGGGCTACCCCCACTTCCACTGCAGCACCCATCCACTTGTGTCCTACGTGTGGGCGTGCCTTCCGGGCCCGGATTGGCCTCACCAGTCACTTCAGGACCAACAGTCACCAATCCTCCAACTGAAAGTGAAGTCATGGTCATCTTCGAACCCGAAGGACGAACAACAACAACAACACAGCGCATTGTGTTACTCCATCAGTACTACCCCGCATAGTGTCACTCCATCAGTACTACCCCCACAGTGTGTCACTCCATCAGTACTACCCCCACAGTGTGTCACTCCATCAGTGCACTGCGCAGTGTGTCACTTCATCAATACAACTCCAAAGTGTGTCACACCATCTGTACCAACCCACAGTGTGTTAATCCACCATTACTACCATACATTTTGTCACTCCATCAGTTCCACTGCACAGTGTGTCACTCCATCAGTAATGCCCCACAGCGTGTCACGTCGTCACTAAAACCCACAGTATGCCTTTACATCATTACAAACACACATGTTCACACCCTCAAACACAGTCAAACACGCACACACACATACCCGCGCACGAAGACACACGCAATCTCTCAAATGCAATCACAAACAATCAAATATACTCTCACACATTCTCACATACAATCACACGTACACATGCACTCACACTAACAGATATTCACACGCACTAGCACGAAGAGACACGCACTCATTCGCACACACATACACACGAACACATTCTCTGACAACACCATCATATACTCTCCCACACACGCACACACACGCACACACACACACACACACACACACACACACACACACTATCAAAGAATTACATACTCAAACACTCTGACAAACTCACATCCCACATATTCTCTCACATTCTCACAAACAGCCACACACACGCACAGACGCAAACACTGTCCTTCACAAACCCACATGCACTCTCCCACTCAGAGACACAGATACATTCAATCGCACTTGCGTCCACACTTACTAATGCTCACACACTCACACGCACACTCACGCACTAGCACAGACAGACACACACACACAAATATAGGCACTCTTACATGCCCTACCGCTCTCTCACACGCAGACCCGCATGCACACATGCACAGTTTGGGATTGAGTGTATCCTTGGATGTTCGCGGCGAGCAGCGCAGCGCAGTGTGGCCGGGAGTGTTCCCGGTGAGCGGGGCCAAGCCCTTCAGTCGGCCCGTGTCGGCCCGGCTCGCCCACCGCGGATGGCGATGAGAACCGCGCCTCGGGAGCGAGGTGGGAGCCGCGAGGAACCGCAGAGACCGAGGTGGACCGTCGGAGAGCGAGGAAGGCCGCCGAGAACGAAGGGGCGACCCGCGGTGCGGCGGCAGGCAGGAGATACAACTATCCGGCCAACGTTTGTAACTTTGTCGGCGTCAAAATGTGGCGACTCTTGTGTACCGCCCAGGTGAGGTCTTCTACATGATGTTACCGGGTTGTCTGCAAAACTAAGCATTTCACTCTACCTGGGTCCGTGATAATAAGGTATCGCTGAATCATTGAAATTCCTGCAACCGCATACAATAACGCATACGCACACACACCGACTCATGTGCACAATCTCACACATTCACACTCGCATACACGTGCTAACACACTCTTGCACGGACTCGCACACTCACACTGTCACACACAATCAATATCCAATGCGAGTCAGGCTACACCTCTGGAGAAATCTAGTTGAGTATGTCAGTTCAGTACCGTGAAAAGACTTTGTTGCGTGCTGCCCAGTCAGTGGAAACAAAATACTTCATTACAGTCGAGCCATTTACAGAGTATAGATACATGATAAGGGGATAACGTTCAGTGCGAGGTAAAGCCTGCAAAATCCGATCGAGGATAGTCCGAGGATCAACAGAGGTAGATAGTAGTTCAGCACTGCTTTCTGGTTGTGGTGGGATGATTCCGTTGCGTGATAACAGCTGGGAAGACACTGTCCCTGAAACTGGAGGTGTGCATTTTCACACTTCTGTGCATTTTACCTGATGGGACAGAGGAGAAGCAGGAGTGGCAATGGTGCGACTCGTTCTTGATTATACTGCTGGCCTTGCCGAGGAAGCGTGGTTTATAAATTGAGTCAATATATGGGAGGTTGCTTTGTGCGATGGTCTGGACATTTCGCAGCAATTTCTGGCGTTCTTGTATGGAGCTGTTCCCAAACCAAGCTGTGATGCATCTTGATAAAATACTTTCTATGGTGCATCTGTCGAAGTTGGTGAGAGTTGTGGAGGGCACGCTGAACTGGCTAAGCCTGCCAAGGACATGGATGGGTGAAGTTCGGTTGGAGACCCTTCTTCAGACTGATTGTGGTGGGAAGGTGGAGAAGGCTGGAACAGCAGGACAAAGCGAGTTGAACGATGAGTGGGTGAATACCGTTTTAATAGTTAGGTGGTTGAGACCAGAGGTTAAAAGATAAAAGTTGCGAGATAAGGATTGAGCAGGTTGGAATTATAAAGAGAGATGATGGAATATCGGTTGAAGGTGGAGGTGGAGGGGATTAACAAGTGCGAGTCCGCGTAAAGGAAGAGATAGAGCGAGGGAAAAGCGGGAAGTTGCACGTTAGTTACCTGGCATTTGCTAATGTTCATACCATTAGGTTGCAAGGTTCCCAAGCGGACTATGAAGTGGCGTTCTTTCTGTTTTAATGTAACCTCTCTGGCGCTGGTGGAGGCCCAGGACAGAAAGGTCAGTGTCCGAGGGGGAGTTACAATGGCTTGCAACGGGGAGATACGGCAAGCCTTAGCAGAACGAGGGTGAGTGTTCGACAAAACGGTCGCCGAGTCTCCATTTCACCTCGCCGATGTAAAGGAGGCCATACCTGGAACACCACATGCAGTAGATGAGATTAGAGGAGGTGCAGGTGAACATCTGTCTCACCTGGAAGGGCTTCTCGAGCGTGAGGGAGGGGGTTTAGGGACAGCTGTTACATCCCATGGTGGCTAACCGTTTCAACTGCACTTGCCAAGAAAGGCTTTGGAAAGAGAAGTGATGGTAAGTGATGGAGAGGTGGGGAAATGGATAGAGAAATAGGTCGTACAAAGATAAAAGGGAGAGATAGGGGAGAAGACGAATGAAGAGGTGGAGGGAGAGTGAACGATCAAAGGGAGAGTGGGAAAAATGAGGAGAGAGGGGAGTTCAGAGCGAGTGGGTTGGCAAAAGGGGGAGAGGGAAGCATTAGAGAGATACAGGGAGAAGGAGGGAGAGATGCAGTAAGAGTGGGAGGGGAGAGAGGTTGGCAGAAAGCGGTCGGCACAGAGAGGGAGAATAGAGAGTGTAGGGGCGAGAGTAACAGTTCAGAGAGAGAATAGCAGTAAAGATGGAGAGAGAGAGAAAGAGAGGAGGGAGAGATGTTGCATCATTCGCCGTGTGTTCTACTTTTAAGACAATTCCGAGGCGGCAATGGTTCTGTTCACTGAGTGTCGTGAGTCTTTGGGTCGTTCCTCCTCAGAGGTGATGAAGGTAGAGAATGTTGTTGTCCCAAGGCAAAGCCAGATCCATTCCAGGCAAGCAAGGACTAAAAGCTTACTAGGGGTCGCCGGGAGTGTGGGGTTGAGGTTACAATCAGTTAAGCCGCGATCACTTTGAGTGTTAAAACAGAGTGGACGGGCCATTTTAGTCTGATGTGATCTGTTGAACTAATTCATCACGCTGACAAAGGCTGTCTAGTCCACCTTTAAACTGGGCACCAGAA
>NW_027601536.1:81307-122000 GCF_053455715.1 Rhinoraja longicauda | reverse complement strand
TACTCTTTGCTTCCTGTCCGCCAACCAATTCTCTATCCACTCTCAACACTGAATTCTCAATACCATGTGCTTTAAGTTTGTACACCAATCTCCTATGTGGGACCTTGTCGAAGGCCTTCTGAAAGTCCAGATATAACACATCGACTGGTTCTCCCTTATCCACTCTACTAGTTACATCCTCGAAAAATTCTGTAAGATTCGTCAGACATGATTTGCCTTTGGTAAATCCATGCTGACTTTGTCCGATGATTTCACTACTTTCCAAATGTAATGCTATCACATCTTTAATAACTGACTCTAGCATTTCCCCACTACCGATGTTAGGCTAACTGGTCTATAATTCCCCGTTTTCTCTCTCGCTCCCTTTTTAAAAAGTGGGGTTACATTAGCTACCCTCAGTCCTCAGGAACTACTCCAGAATCTAAAGAGTTTTGAAAAATTATCACTAATGCATCCACTATTTGTGAGGCTACTTCCTTAAGCACTCTGGGATGCAGCCTATCTGGCCCTGGGGATTTATCGGTCTTTAATCCATTTAATTACCTAACACCACTTCCCGAACTAACCTGGATTACCCTCAGTTCCTCCATCTCATTTGACCCCCGGTCCCCTGCTATTTCCAGCAGACTGTTTATGTCTTCCTTAGTGAAGACAGAACCAAAGTAGTTGTTCAATTGGTCTGCCATCTCCTTGTTCCCTATGATCAATTCACCTGTTTACGAGTGCAAGGGACCTACATTTGTCTTAACTAGTATATTTCTCTTCACTTATCTATAAAAGCTTTTGTAGTCTGTTTTTATGTTCCTTGCCAGTTTTCTCTCATAATCTATTTTCCCTTTCCTAATTAAGCCATTTGTCATCCTCTGCTGGACTTTGAATTTCTCCCAGTCCTCTGGTATGCTACTTTTTCTGGCTAATTTATATGCTTCATCTTTTGTTTTAATACTATCATTGATGTCCCTTGTTAGCCATGGATGCACTACCTTTCCTGGTTTGTTCTTTTGCTAAACTGGGATGAACAATTGTTGTAGTTCATCCATGCGGTCTTTAAATGCCTTCCATTGCATGTCCACCGTCAACCCTTCAAGTATAAATTGCCAGTCTATCTTGGACAATTCATGTCTCATACCCTCAAAGTTACCTTTCTTTAAGTTCAGAACACTTGTTTCTGAATTGACTTTGTCACTCTCCATCATAATGAAGAACTCTACCATATTATGGTCACTCTTGCCCAAGGGGCCTCGCACAACAAGACTGCTAACTAACCCTTTCTCATTAGTCAATACCCAGTCTAGAATGTGCCTGCTCTCTCGTTGGTTCCTCGACATGTTGGTTTAGAAAACCATCGCGCAAAAATTCCAAGAAATCCTCTTCCTCAGCACCCCTGCCAATTTGGTTCACCCAATCTATATGTAGATTGAAGTCACCCATTATAACTGCTGCACCTTTAGTGCACTCATTTCAAATTTCCTGTTTGAGTGCACGCATTTCTAATTTCGCTGTTTTCTGTCAACAAAATGGCCGCCACATGTGCTCGCTGTTTCTGTCAACAAAATAGCCTTCTGAGCAGAATCCCAGATTCACAACTCTCTCAAAAGTTTCTTCCTCATCTCCATTCTAAATGGCCTACCCATTATTCTTAAACTGTGGCCCCTGGGTTCTGGACTCCCCCAACATTGGGAACATGTTTCCTGCCTCTAACGTGTCTAACCCCTTAATAATCTTATATGTTTCGATAAGATCCCCTCTCATCCTTCTAAATTCCAGTGTATACAAGCTTAATCGCTCCAGTCTTTCAACATATGACAGTCCCACCATTCCGGGAATTAACCTAGTAAACCTACACTGCACGCCCTCAATAGCAGGAATATCCTTCCTCAAATTTGGAGAACAAAACTGCACACAGTACTCCAGGTGCGGTCTGACTAGGACCCTGTACAACTGCAGAAGGACCTCTTTGCTCCTATACTCAACTCCTCTTGTTATGAAGGCCAACATGCCATTGGCTTTCTTCACTGCCTGCTGTACCTGCATGCTTCCTTTCAGTGACTGAAGCACTAGGACACCCAGATCTCGTTGTACGTCCCCTTTTCCTAACTTGACACCATTTAGATAATACTCTGCCTTCCTATTCTTACCACCAAAGTGGATAACCTCACACTTATCCACATTAAACTGCACCTGCCATGTATCTGCCCACTCACTACAACCTGTCCAACTCACCCTGCAACCTCATAGCATCTTCCTCACAGTTCACTCTGCCCACCCAGCTTTGTATCATCTGCAAATTTGCAGTCTGCAGTCGCTCCAGTCTTTCAACATACGACAGTCCCGCCATTCCGGGAATTAACCTGGTGAACCTACGCTGCACGCCCTCAATAGTAAGGACGTCCTTCCTCAAATTTGGAGACCAAAACTGCACACAGTACTCCAGGTGCGGTCTCACCAGGGCCCTGTACAACTGCAGAAGAACCTTCTTTGCTACTAAACTCAAACTAGGAGACCAAAACTGGTCTATTGTGTACATGGTTGGAGGTGTGAATGTAAAACAAGGGCCGAAGCTGCCTTCATGTCTGGTTACTCCAATGTGATCATCGCTTCTATTGTGTAGCCCTGAGCTCTGGAATAAAGTGGAGATAGTTTTGGAGAGTTTGAGAAAGGGAGGGAGGGAGGGAGGGAGAGAGAGGAGGGAGGGAGAGAGAGGGGGAGAGAGAGAGATTCACACCCACCGTACAAACAAACTGAAAAAGCTACGAGCTTTAATTTATAGAAACAGAAACATAGAAAATAGGTGCAGGAGTAGGCCATTCGTCTCCTTCGAGCCCTGTACGCACCGCCATTCAATATGATCATGGCTGATCATCCAGCTCAGTAGCCTGTACCTGCCTTCCGTAAAAGGGACCACATCACCCCGATGATTCTGGCCTCTCTCCACTGGCTCCCTGTACGGTACAGAATCAACTTCAAGCCCCTCCTATTCACATACAAAGCCCTAAATGGACACTCCCCCCCCTACATCAAAAATCTTCTAACCCCCCTCTCTAACTCCAGGCCCCTCAGGTCGGCCGACTTGGGGCTACTCACTATCCCGCGGTCTAGGCTTAAGCTCAGGGGTGACCGCGCTTTTGCGGTTAGCAGGCTCCTAGACTGTGGAACAGCATCCCTCTCCCCATCACAACTGCCCCCTCCATCGACTCCTTTAAGTCCCGGCTCAAAACCTATTTCTACTCCCTAGTGTTTGAGGCTCATTGAGGAGGCGCTGGGAACTGTTTGCGTGCTACTGTATGTTTCATTTATTTTCTATTGGAATCTAATCAAATGCACAGCACTTTGGTCAACGTGAGTTGTTTTTAAATGTGCGACACGAATAAAATTGACTTGACTTGACTTGACTTGTCTCCAGACCCCCTCGTGATGATCCTTTAGCCACAAGGGCCACATCTCACTCTCTCTTAATGCACGGCGGGATTTGCTTACTAAAATGGCGGGGTAGCTTACTGAAATGGCTGGGGCAGAGCGCACAGCGGCGGGGTTTTGCTTACTAAAATGGCGGGGGGTTCTTACTGATATTGCGGGTTTGCTTACTAAAATGGCGGGGTTTCCTTACTGAAATGGCGGGGGTTGCTTATTAAAATGGCGGGGCACAGAGCGCACAGCGGCGGAGTTTGCTTACTAAAATGGCGGAGGAAGAGGGGGGAGCGGCGGGGTTTGATTACTGAAATGGCGGGGGAGGAGAGCGCAACAGTGGGCGGGGTTTGCTTACTAAAATGGCGGGAGGAGAGCGCACAACGCGCAGTATTTGCTTACTAAAATGGCGGGGTAGCTTACTGAATGGCTGGGACAGAGCGCACCAGCGGCGGTGTTTGCTTACTAAAATGGCGGGGCAGTGAGATAGGCGGGGTTTGCTTACTGAAATGGCGGGAGGGGTGCCGACTGAAATGGCTGGGGCAGAGCGAAAATGCGGCTGGGTTTGCTTACTAAAATGGCGGGGACTGCTTACTGAAATGGATGGGTTTGCTTACTAAAAGGGCGGGGTTTCCTGACTGGAATGGCGGGGTTGCTTACTAAAATGGCGGGGCAGAGCGCACAGCGGCGGGGTTTGATTACTGAAATGGCGGGGGGGAGAGCGCACAGCGGCGGGGGTTTGATTACTGAAAGGCGAAGGAAGAGGGGGAGCGGGCGGGGGGTAGCTTACTGAAATGGCGGGTGGAGAGCGCACAGCGGCGGGGTTTGCTTACTAAAATGGCGGGAGGAGAGCGCTCTGCGGCGGTATTTGCTTACTAAAATGGCGGGGTAGCTTACTGAAATGGCTGGGACAGAGCGCACAGCGGGCGGGAGTTTGCTTACTAAAATGGCGTGGGCAGTGAGTGCGGCGGGGTTTGCTTACTGAAATGGCGGGGTTTGCTTACTAAAATGGCGGGGGTTCTTACTGAAATGGCGGGGTTTGCTTACTAAAATGGCGGGGGTTCTTACTGAAATGGCGGGGTTTGCTTAGGATTCCTAAATTGAACTGATACAATCTGCATTTTGGAATATACAGCAACTTATATAAATATTTATTTATGTAGGATTCAGAAATTGAACTAATACAATCTGCAATTTGGAATATGCAGCAACTTAAATATTTATTGATGTAGGATTCATAAATTGAACTAATACAATCTGCAGTATAAGAAAATAACTGCAGATGCTGTTACAAATCGATTTATTCACAAAATGCTGGAGTAACTCAGCAGGTCAGGCAGCATCTCGGGAGAGAAGGAATGGGTAAAGTCTGAAGAAGGGTCTCGACCCGAAACGTCACCCATTCCTTCTCTCCCGAGATGCTGCCTGACCTGCTGAGTTGCTCCAGCATTTTGTGAATAATACAATCTGCATTTTGGAATATGTAGCAGCTGGAATAAATATAGAGAGTCAGAGAGAGAGAGAGAGAGAGAGAGAGAGGGAGAGGGAGAGAGAGTAAGGCAGAGACAGGGGACAGTGCTAACATCCATCCATCCATCCACAGAACAGAGGGACAACTGGTTGAAACTTGCCTCATTATCCGTAGTTGCTTCCAAATCAGTAGATACTGGGATCTGAAGGCTACGCTCCAAACCCCCCATTCTGACCACAACTGACAGTGAAAGGCCAGTTTCACTAAAGGAAACCAATGAGAAAGTGTAAAGTGTGATCAAATGTCTGTGGTTAAGGATGTAAGAAGCAATATCGAACTCAGGTTCCATGCTACATGTTACAAGCGTGTGAAGATCTCAGGATAGTTTATCAAAATCTCACAAATAGGCTGCAGTGAATGGATCTGCAAAACGCACATTTTTATATTTTACAAACCAGAATGCAGAAACGTAGCAGGATATCAACGGAACTTTCAGCCAATTAATTCATCCAAATGAAACTGCTTCCTGCAGCTTTGCTAAGATGTTGATGTCTTCAGGTGAAGCTGCTACTGCGGTTGCATTGGGCTTGAGTTAAGGGAGAGAGCTCCAATGACAATGAAAGGCGTGACAACCCAGAGACCCTGAAATATGCATTTTACATATAACGTCTAATTCGTGGTTTAGTTGTGATTTATTGACTTCTGTCGTTTGAATATAGCACGTCACTGCTCAACATTTATATTCTCTTCCGCACCATGGAGATAAAGAATGTAGTTAAAGGAACAGGAGATGTTGGTTTACATTGAACACACAGCAGGTCACGAGAGATTCATGGAATCTACAAACCGAATTAACCATTCCACACTTTATGACTGCAGGTCCGTGACTATTGACATACACAGCGGTGGAACAATTGCTGTCTGTTATCTATATCAACGAATTGATTCAGATGGTGCAAGGAATGATTACTAACTTTACAAATACAATTTAAGGCAGGTGGGATGGTAGATTGCCAAGATGCATATTAAGAATGAGGTTGGGATTTTGATCAGCTGGGGAAGTGGGCGGTGGAATAGCGTGAGGCATTTAGGTTGGATATCTGTGAAGTTTGGGCACGATGTCTTTCATTTGTTACGGTATTAAGTGCAGATGTTGGGGCGTTATATCACAGTTTACAAGGCGTTGGTGAGGCCACGCTTGTTTGCAGTTCCCTTACCGTCCACTTGATGTCGCCATTACTCTACATGATTACAATCGAGCCTCGCAGATAGATAGAGAGAAACTGAGGGAAAGATGGAGTGAGAGTGAGAGGGGAGGGAGGGGTAAGGGGTGAAAGGTTCACAGAGAGAGAGAGAATAGGGAGGATAGGAGAGAGAGTCACAGCTCAAAGAGAGGACAGCAGTAAGGATGGAAGGAGAGAGAAAGGGAGGAGGGAAATGTGCTGCAAGAAACACCATTTGCTATTTCTCAGCTCTCTTTCCAATTTGAAAAAGTTCCTGCATTAATTCCTGCTCGCCATTTTCACTGACTGTGATAACACAGGGGAGAGAGAAAAGGGGGAAAGAGAGAGGGGGAGGAGAGAGAGAGGGGTGAGAGAAAGATTGAGAGAGGGTGAGAGAGAGGGGAGAGAGAGAGAAAGGGGAGAAAAAGAGAGAGAAAGGGTGGAGAGGGAGAGTGACAGGGGAGAAAGAGGGGGAGAGGGGGTATCAAATATTAGTTAAGTTGAATTTATTATTTTTAATGTTTTCTTATAAAGTGGAGGGGGAGAGAAAGAGGAGAGAAAGAGGAGAGAGAGAGAAAGAGGAGAGAGAGCGAGAGAGAGAGAGAGAGAGAGAGAGAGAGAGAGAGAGAGAGAGAGAGAGAGAGAGAGAGAGAGAGAGAGAGAGAGAGAGACACAGAGAGAGAGCGAGAGAGAGAGAGAGAGAGAGAGCGAGAGAGAGAGAGAGAGATGGAGAGTGAGAGATAGAGAGAGAGAGAGAAAGACCCAGTGGTCCCCAGTGCGGAGGGGGTGGGGGGGGGGGAGAATGAGGGGTAGAAACTGAAATAAACACTTCAATGATCAGGGACTGTCATTAAAAATGATCAATATATCTGACAGGCAATGGTGTTATTTTTTCTGCTTAATCTGCATCTTTGAGCAAGGGGGCGATTGGGTGAATGTGAGGGGCTGGGGGTCCTGGAGCGGGGCCGGCGATGGGATCATCCGCCCGGGACTGACAGCTGGAAGATGCGGCGGTGAATGTGAGGAGCCGGAGCCCGGAGCGGAGAGACTGCGGCCGCCCTCTGGGATGCGCTCAGGGCGCGGGTTTATTAATGAGCCGCAGCGCTGAGGTGAGCGGATATTTCACCGCGCTCTTCACCTGCTCCCTGAACTTGGACTGGGTCGCCGCGTAAATAAATGTGTTGGTGCAGCAGCTGAGATTCATCAGCAAATACCCGACAACGACAAATATCCATTGGGAATCATTCATATCATTCCCAATCCCTGTGATCTGATAATAGACGAAGTTTACAACCACCGTCATCCACAGGAGGATGAAGCTGCCGGAGATGGTGAAGAGTAAAACCACAGACCTCCTCCTGCTCTCCATCTCCGGGTCACTGCGCTTCTCCCCCTTGCTCTCACCCCTCAGCCCCTGACGGACCCGACTGGCCACTAAAATGTGCCGGACTGTCAGAGCGTTGAGCAGCAGGATCACAGCGAAAGGGAGGAGCGGAGTTAAAACCGTGTCGATCCAGTCAAATGCCACCCACCCGGGGTCAGTGTAATAACTGTCCACCGTGACACAGCCCCACGGGACATTGTCGATGGTTGTCTGGGGTTCCCGTGTGAAGTAGCGGGGAACGTTTTTCAGACACAGCAGAACGCCGGCTGTTGCAAGAACCGCAGCCGCAGTTTTCCCGGTGCAATATTGAGTTTTCAGCTTCTGGCAACAAATGGCGACAAAGCGATCAAAGGTGAAAGTGACGGTGAACCAGACAGAACAGTCTGTAGCTGAATACTTCAGTACATCGTTAACACGGCACACAGGGGTGATGGACATGAAACTCCAATAAAAGTAATGGTGTCGGATCTGAACCAAAATGACCGCGGTGATCAGGGTGAGTAGATCGGCCGCTGCCATGGCCACCAGGTAGCGAGTGGTGCAGGTGGAGAGGCCGCACTTTCCCCGGGACAGGATCACAATCGCCACTAAATTCACTGCGGAAAGAGAAGGGGAGCGGACACTGGGCATTACTGAACACGGTCTCCGGGGCTGAACACCGGCTCCACTTTCAGCTGGAGATCAGGAGTGTTGGAGTCGGTGCGCGGCTGCAGGTTTAACAATGTCAGACCCGGCTCCGACTGTGCCCGACCTGCCTGCTTCAGGGGAGAGGAGATAAGGCGACGGGCGGGGTAAAGGGCGGGGAGGGAACGAGCAGCCGCCCGCTACAATAGGCGGAATGGTCCTGTCTACAGTTAACCCCGCTCACAGTCTCTGATGGGGCCGGTTTGACAGACTTAACCGTGACCGGCCGCGTTTAACCAGGGCTCTGGGAACTCGGCATCTGATGGGGACGAGGAGTGTTCCAGAAGGAAGGCAGGGACAACTTAGGATCCGGCAGCAGAGTGGCTCCGTTAATGGATTAATTGCTCAGTTCGGTAACAACACACGCCGGTAGATCCGCGGCCACCGGTTCAGGAGATCGATCCAATTATTGACCAACAGGCGGTGGAATCCGACTGTGACAGATTCCACAGCGAGACGTGTCCACAGGAGCGGGTGTTCACTCTGATCAATAACTCAGACACAGTGAACTTCACAATGTAAACCCCTTCCCAGTCACACCGTCCCGGAGAGCTGCCTGTCCCGAGCACTGGGACAACTCTGGGCAAGGTGCCACTGAAGTCAAGAACAACATTCTAGTGGGTCCCGGCAGTGGGAGAAAGAGAGGGGTAGTTTCGGCTGTCTGAAAATAAGAAAAATCACAACGTTAATTCAAGGATATTTCTCTGTGAGGATTGATACACTTCACATATTCTTGCACAACGACCATCAGTTGTGAATCATGTAACACGATCAGAATCAGGTTAACGCCGGTTAACGGACGGAGTTATAAAACATGAATTGTTCTGTTCACTTACCAGGGACTCCAACGGCAGCAATGATCACGTACAAGATTTTCTCCACGTCGAAATATTCCCAAAGCTTTTCCCCCATTTTCTCTGCCCAGCAACGTGTCCCCGTGAGCTACCGGTAATCTCTGAATGAAATGCCGAGGCAGAACATTCCCGGAGATTTTATACCATTTTCCGTCTCCACCGGGACAGCGAAGTTTCAACAGAGTTAAAAAATAGAGATTTGGAAATGATTCGCAAACAGATGACATCAGCCAAATGAAATCCCTGCTGAGACAGGTCGTGATTTATTCAGGGAATTGATTGAGAAACTCCAGAGACTGGGAATTGTGGCGATACTGAGGAATGGAAATTGGGAGCGGCATTGTTCCAGCAAAGGGAATATTGCTTCAAACTCCATCAGGTCCAACTCTCCGCCTCATGTTGTTTGTCTGATTTCGTTCAATCCGTTTCACTCACTAAGGCAATCCCAAATTCCAGCGACCCTTTCATGGCTTCTGGTGCCCAGTTTGAAGGTGGACTGGGCGACATTTGGCCACAGGTTGAGGGATTAGATCAACAGATCACCTCGCACTAAAGTGGCCCCTCCACTCTGCTTCACCACTCAATATGATCGCGGCTTAACTGACTGCAATCTCGCCCCCACACTCCCGGCGAGGCCGGTAACCATTCACTCCTTGCTCGCCTGCAGTGGGGCTGATTTTGCGCCGGGACAATAACATTCTATGCCTTCGTCACCTCTGAGGAGGAACGACCCAAAGGCTCACGACACTCAGAGAACAGAAATATTGTGGCTTCAGAATTGTCGGAAACCCAAATAAAACAGCGAATGATCCGGCACATCTCCCTCCTCCCTTTCTCTCTCCCTCCTCCCTTTCTCTCTCCCTCCATCCTTACTGCTGTCGCTCTCTCTGAACTATCACTCTCTCCTACCATCTCTATTCTTCCTCTCGGCTCCGCCATCTCTCTGTCAACCTCTCTCTCCTAACCCCCCCTCCTTCTCACTCCCATTGCATTTATCCCTCCGTTTCTTTCTAACTATCTGACCCTTCCATCGCTCCGTTTTGCCAACCCACGCCATCTGAACTCCGCTCTCTTTTCATGTTCCCACTCTCCCTTTGTTACTTACCTCTCCCTCCATCTCTTCTTTCGTCTTCTCCGCTATCTCTTCCTTTCATCACTGTACTCTCTATCTGTCTCTCTCTTTTCCCCAACACTCCTCCTGCTCGCCCTCACTTCTCTCTCCAAGGCCTTTCTTGGGAAGTGCGGTTTAAACGGCTAGCCACCATGGGATGTCTCTCTACCCCGTTCCCTCACACTTCAATAGCCCTTCCAGGTGAGACAGATGTTCACCTGCACCACCTCTAATCTCATCTACTGCATGTGGTGTTCCAGATATGGCCTCCTTTACATCGGCGTGGTGAAATGGAGACTCGGCGACCGTTTTGTCGAACACTTACCCTCGGTCTGCTAATGCTTGCTGTATCTCCCCGTTGCAAGCCATTGTAACTCCCCCTCGCACACTGACCTTTCTGTCCTGGGCCTCCACCAGCGCCAGAGAGGTTACATTAAAACAGAAAGAACGCCACTTCATAGTCCGCTTGGGAACCTTGCAACCTAATGGTATGAACATTAGCAAATGCTAGGTAACTAACGTGCAACTTCCCGCTTTTCCCTCGCTCTTTCTCTTGCTTCACGCGGACTCGCACCTGTTCATCCCCTCCACCTCCACCTCCATCTTCAACCGATATTCCCTCCTCTCTCTTTATAATTCCAACCTGCTCAATCCTTATCTCGCAACTTTTATCTTCTAACCTCTGGTCTCAAGCACCTAACTATGAAAACGGTATTCACCCACTCATCATTCAACTCGCTTTGTCCTGCTGTTCCAGCCTTCTCCACCTTCCCACCACAATCAGTCTGAAGAAGGGTCTCGAACCGAACTTCACCCATCCATGTCCTTGGCAGGCTTAGCTAGTTCGGCGTGCCCTCTACAACTCTCACCAACATCTACAGATACAGCATAGAAAGTATTTTATCAAGATGCATCACAGCTTGGTTTGGGAACAGGTCCATACAAGAATGCCAGAAATTGCTGCGAATTGTCCAGACCATCACACAAAGCAACCTCCATTATATTGACTCAATTTATAAACCACGCTGCCTCGGCAAGGCCAGCAGCATAATCAACTACTGCGCAGTAGTACTGATGGAGTGACGCACTGGGCAGTGCACTGATGGAGTGACACAATGTGGGGTAGTACTGATGGAGTGACACAATGTGGGGCAGTACTGATGGAGTGATACAATGTGGGGTAGTACTGATGGAGTGACACAATGTGGGGTAGTACTGATGGAGTGACACAATGCGCTGTAGTACTGATGGAGTGACCCCAGTTGATGCAGTACGAGTCGATTAACATACTGTGGTTTAGTACAGATGGAGTGACACAATTTGCAGCAGTACTGATGAAGTGACACACTTTGCAGTTGTTCTGATGGAATGATACATCGTGGGGCTCTACTGATGTAGTGACACACTACGGGTAATACTCATGGAGTGGCACAATGTGTAGTACTGTTGTTATGACAAACTGCGGAGTAGTACTGACGGAGTGACACACAGTGGAATAGCACTGATTTAGTGACAAATTGTGAGATCATTGCATCAGTACTACCACGCAGTTTGTCACTCCGTCAGTACTACTTCAGTGTGCAACTACATCCCGTGGGGTAAAACTGATGGAGTGACACGCTGTGGAGCAGTACTGATGGAGTGACACACGGTGCGTATTACTGATGGAGTGACACACTGCGCGGTTGTACTGACGGAGTGAGATACTTCGGTGTAGTGCTGATTGAATGACACACTGGTGGTAGTGTGGACAGAATGGCACACAGTGGGCTAGTACTGAAGTATTGACCCAATCTTTGGTGGTACTGTCGGGTTGCACATTGTGGAATGGTAAGGACTGACGGTGGGGCAGTACAGATGGAGAGTTACACTGATGGGTAATACTAATTGAATGAGTCTGCGTGGTTGTACAAAATGGAATAACAAGCTCAAGGCAGTACTGATGGAGTGCATCACTGTGGTGTAGTACTGATGGAATAACTTATTGTAGGGTAGTACTGATGGAGTGACAGGCTCCAGTGTTATACTGATGGAGTGTAACACTGCGGAGTAGTACTGGTGTAATGACGTACTGTGGAGGAGTATTGATGGAATGACACACTGTGGGGTAGCACGGATGTAATAGCACATTCTGTTGGAGTGACACAGTAATACTGATGGACTGACACGCTCTGCGGTAGTACTGTTGCGATGAAAAATTGTGGTGAAATAGTGATGGAATTACACACTATGGAGTCGCTGCGATGGGTTAGCACACTGTGGGGTATTGCGGATGGAATGGCAGATTTGAGGTAGTCCTGATGTTGTGAAACACTTTGGGGAGTACTGATGGAAGAACATATTGCGGGGAGCATTGATGGAGTGACACGTTCTAGGTTTGCACTGGAGTGATATGATGTTGGGCAGTGCTGATGGAGTGCAACACCATGGAGTTGTATTAATGCAGTGAGACACTGCGCGGTTTCACCGACGGAGTGACACACTGAGCGGTAGTACTATTGTGATGACAAACTGTGGTGTAGTACTAATGCAGTGACAAACTGAGCGGCAATACTGATGGAGTGACACAATTTGTGGCAGCACTTATGGGGTGACACACTGGGATAGTCCTGATTGAATGATAAACATCGGGTAGTACTAATGGAGTGAGATATTGTGCAGAAATACTAATAGAGTGAAACTGTGGGGAATTACTGTTGGAGTGACAAAGTGAGGTAGGGCTGATGGAGTGACATACTGTGGGGAATACTAATGGAGTGACACTGCGAGGAAGTAGTGATGGGTTGACACTGTGGGGTAGTACTGATGGAGTGACACGCTGCGTGGTATACTGATGGAGTGATAATCACTGGATTGTACTGATGGAGTGACACACGTTGGCGTAGTACTGATGCGATGATAACCCCAGTGTTATTCCTGATGGTGCGATGCTCTATGGGGAGGCACTGATGGAGTGGCACAGTGTACGGTATTACAGATGGAGTAACAAACTATATTTTATTACTGATGCAGTGGTACACTGTGGGTAGTGCTGTTGGAGTGACACACTTTGAGGTAGTACTGATGGAATGGCGCACTATGTGGCAGTACTGACGCAATAGCATATTGTGGAATAGTACTGATTGAGTGACACCCTGCGGTGTAGCACTGTTGGATAGACATATACCAGAGTAATACTGGTGGATTGAAGCACTGTGGGGTAGTACTGATGGAAGGACTCATTGTGTAGTACTGATGGAGTGACACACCGTTGGATAGTACTGATAGAGTGACACCCTGTGTGGTAGTACTAATGGAATAATACACAAGGTGCTACTGATGTTGAAAAACACTGTGGGTTTGTATTGATGGAATGGTATACAGTGCTGTAGTACCAATGAAGTGACACGCTCCGGGATTGTACTGATGGAGTGACATAGTGTGTTCTAGTAATGATCGTCTAACACACTGTATGCTTGTATTGATGGAGTGATGTCCAGTGGGGTAGTATTGATGGAGTGACACAATGTGGGCAGTACAGATGGAGCAATACACTTTGGGGTAGTACTAGTGAAGTGACAAACTGTGGGCGGGCACTGATGGAGTGGAACATTTTGGTGTATTACTGATAGAGTGACACAGTGTGCGGTAGTACTGATGGAGGAACAAACGATATGATCGTACTGATGTCGTGGCACACTGTCGGATAGTATTAATGGTGTGAAACTAAATGGGGCAGGACTGATGTAATGACACATTATAGTGTAGTTCTGATGGAGTGACACTTTGAGGGGGAGAACTGATCGAATGACGCAGTGTGGGATAGTACTGATGGAATGACTATCCATTTGCTAGTACTGATGCAATGGCATGCTATGGGATAGCACCGAATATTTCAGGTCCAGGATCCCGCATTAAGAGAGAGAGAGAGATACAAATTAGTCCAGTTTGCAGAAAAAAAGCGAAATAATGTGTACAACAAAGGGAATATTTAGTTTAGTTTAGAGATACAACGCGGAAACATGCACTTCGGCCCACAGAGTCCGCACCGACCAACGATCCCCACACATTAACACACACTAAGGTCAATTTGCACTTATACCAAGCCAATTAACCTGCAAACTTGTGTGTCTTTGGAATGTACAATACAATACAATGCAACATATATCTCTATTGTCATTGTACAGGAGTACAACAAGATTGGGAATGATGCAATGAATTAATTTGCTAAATTTATACAACCTAGTGAAACAAAATTTGAAACAGTTTTAAAACAGTATAAAGTTCAAGTAGGTCTGTGCCGGTTCACTGTGCGATGTGACCATCCGGCTCAGCAGGACCGGTTCATAGCAGCTATTGCCCTCGGGATGATGCTGTTCCTGAGTCTGGAGGTGCGGGTGTAGAAGGCCTTGTATCGTCTGCCCGATGGTAGAATTTCAAACAGACTATTGCAGGGGTGTGAGGAGTCTTTGTGAATGCTATCCGACAGTGTGCCACGACATCAGTACTACCATATCGTTTGTTCCTCCATCAGTACTACGTTGTGGTGCAGTAATGATGGAGTAACCGACGATGTGGTAGTACTGATGCAGTGACACGCTGTTCGATAATACTTATGGATTAGCATCCTTTGGGGTAGTAGTGAAGGACTGGCATATTTTGGGGTAGTACTGATATAGTGATACATTCGATGGTATTATTGAAGGGGTGAAAAACTGTGGGTAGATCTGATGAAATTACATACTTAAGGTGGTACTGACAGAGTTAAACACCGTCGGGAAGAAATGATGGAATGACATACTGTGTCATACACGCTCTTGGGTTCTACTGATGGAGTAACATGTAGTACTGATGGAGTGACAGACTGTGAAGTAGTATTGATGAGTGACCTAACGTTGGGTATTATTGATGTAATGGCACATTCTGGGGTAGTACTGATGGAGTCACAAACTATGCGGTAGTACTATTGTTATGACATAATGTGGGATGGAATTGGTAGTGACACCCTGCGGTAGCCCTGATGGAGTGACGCACTGTATGGTAGTACTGGTGTAATGGTATACAGTGGGGTAGTACTGATGGAGTGATGAACTGTAGGGTAGTACTGGTGTAATGGTATACTGTTGGATAGTACTGCTGGAGTGACGCGCTGTGGGGTAGTACTGGTGTAACGGTATACTGTGGGATAGCACTGCTGGAGTGACGCGCTGTGGGGTAGTACTGGTGTAACGGTATACTGTGGGATAGCACTGCTGGAGTGATATCGGCGAGACCAAGCGCAAGCTCGACGATCGTTTCGCTGAACAGCTCCACACAGTCGTACCTGATCTCCCGGTTGCTCAGCACTTTAACTCACCCCCGCTCCCCCATTCCCAATCTGAACTTTCTGTCCTGGGCATCCTCCATTGTCAGAGTGAGGCCCAGCGCAAATTGAAGGAACAGCACCTCATACTTCGCCTGGGCAGTTAACATACCAGCGGTATGAACATTGACTTCTCTAACTTCAATTAACCCTTGCTTCGCCTCTCTCTCCATCCCTCCTCCTTCCCAGTTCTCCCACCAGTCTCACTGTCTCCAACAAAATTCTATCTCTTTCCCGCCGACCTCTTCGACATCAGTCTAAAGAAGGTTCTCGACCCGAAATGTCACCCATTCTTTCTCTCCAGAGATGCTGCCTGTCTCGTTGAGTTACACCAGCATTTTGTGTCTACCTTCCATTTAAACCAGCATCTGCATTTCTTTCCTACACGAAGTACAAGGCACGGCAGGACTTTTGGCTAATAATAGCTGCCTCCTGCCTTCTCACAATGTATATCCCTTCATTAACTGAAAATCTGAACTTGTCTTAAATGTCACTATTGTATCTGCCTCCAACAACACTGGAGTGGGTGGTAAGATTTTAGGACCCGTTATACAGGATGATGTGACAGAGTATTTATAAGTACACGATGAAATAGGCATAAGTGGGCATGGCTTTGTGAAGGGAAGGTCGAGTTTGATAAATTTGCTGGAATTATTTGAAGACGTTAATAGCAAGTCAGCCAAAGGAGTGTCAGTAGATGTTGTTCACTTTGATTTTCAGAAAGCCTTTGACCAGGTGTCACAAGATGGCTGCTTAGGAGGATGAGAGCCCACGGTGTCAAAG
This sequence comes from Rhinoraja longicauda, assembly GCF_053455715.1. NCBI lineage: Eukaryota > Metazoa > Chordata > Chondrichthyes > Rajiformes > Arhynchobatidae > Rhinoraja > Rhinoraja longicauda. The sequence goes on along the minus strand of NW_027601536.1, from coordinate 105,744 downwards.
GGCAGATACCATCATGGATAACTGGTTGGCTGGATGGCAGAAGACAAAGAGTGGCAATAAAGGGGGATTTTTTTCTAGTTGGCTAACAGTAACTAGTGGAGATCTTCAAGGATCCGTGTTTGTCCGCTACTCCACGTTTTATATTATGATTTGGACGAGGGGATTGAAGGCTTTGTGGCAAAGTTTGCGGATGTTACGAAAATAGGTGGAAGGGCAGGTAGTTTAGAGAAAGCAGAGACTCTGCAGAAGGACTTGGACATGTTGGGGGAATGGGAAGAGAAGTGGCAGATGGAATATAGTGTAGCAAAGTGGGGAAGTGTCTAAGTGGGGAAATAATCCATAAATCGGAAGTGCAAAGGGACTTGGGAGTGCTGGTTATCGTGTCGTATCTCCGTTCGTCCTACGGCCTAACACCGTGGAGTCGGCGGCCTCCAGCTGGGATCGACCTTGAAGACTCCGGTGGCAGGGCCTGGACTTGCCATCTCGGAGGCTTCGGCCGTGGGCCCTGCAGACCGCAACATCTGGAGTTGGCAGGTCCCTGGCTGGCGACTGGCTTTCGGGAGCTCCAGCCATAGCAGCTTCGACCGCCCCGAAGCGCGAGGTTTGATCGACCCGCTCGCAGGCCCTTCATCGCCCTGCGTGGCTCGGTCGCGGCACTTCCCATCACCCGGTGGGGGCTTAGGACCTTCATCGGCCTGCTCGGCTCGACCTGGGACTTTCCATCGCCCGGTGCGCACTTCAAAAGTCGAGAGCCTCGATCGCTTCCTGGCACCAAGGGAGAAGAATGAGGAGGAGATAAGACTTTTCTTTGCCTTCCATCACAGTGAGAGTGTGCCTGGAGCAATCACTGTGATGGCTGTTTGTGTTAAATTTGTAATTGTGTGTCTTGTGTTCTTTATTGTCTACTGCCGGACCCTGACGTGAGAGGACGCTGGCGCTATTTGTTCGCCGCTGCTCCGTCAGGACAAATCTTTTGATCGTTTGTTTGTTTTTATGTCTTGACTGTTTTATAAAGCGTCTTTGAGCAATTGGAAAAGCGCTATAAAAAATAAATGTTTATTATTATTATTATTATTGTTATTATTATTCCCCAAATGTTATCTGCAAGTTGAATCGGTGAGAATGATCAGCCATGATCACATGGGATGGTGGTGCTGGCTCGAAGGGCCGAATGGCCTACTCCTGCACCTATTGTCTATTGTCTATTGTCTAATGGAAGCAAACTCATTGCCAGCATTTATTTCAAGAGGACTTGTACACAGAATCACGGATGTAATGTTGAGGCTATACAAGGCGCTGGGAAGGCCGCATTTGGAATATTGTGAGCAATTCTGGGCACCATATCAGAGGAAAGGTGTGCTGGCTCTGGAGAGGTTCCAGAGGAGGTTTACAACAATGATCCCAGCAATAAGTTAACTTATGGCGAGCGTTTGTCGGCTCCCGGCTTGCACTCGGAGTTTAGAGGTATGAGGGTGGACCTCATTGAAACATACAGATATGTGAATGGTTTAGATCCAGTGGATGTGGAAAGTATATTTCCACTTGTGGGAGCGTCTCGGACAAGAGATAATTTCCTCAGAATTAATCTATGCTCTCTTTTGAAGTTGATCAGAAATGTATTTAGTCAGAAGGTGATGAATTTGTAGAATTATTTGCCACAACAGGCTGTGTAGGTCACGTCAGTGGATATTTAAAGGCGTAGACAGAAAGATTATTGATTAATACAGGTATCAGAAGTTATGGGGAGAAGGCAGGAGAATGGGGTTTGGAGGGCAAAAGATTGGCGGATAAGACGATTGGCCGAATGGTCTAATTCTACTCCTATTCCTTATCACCCATGCGTTCAATGCATTTACTGCCCCTTGCTTTCCCCGCACACCTCGTTTAAACTTCATCCCTTTCACCATAAAGGGGTTGCCTTCAATACTTGATATTTCCATCTTGAGAGGAATGTTCTGACTGTTTACCATATCTTTGCCTCTCACAATTTGCTATCGATCTATCAGGTTACTGCCCGATCTCCGATGAATCAGTCCAACGTCTGGTTGTTCATACGCTCCAGGCGATGTTCTTGTAAACGTCTTGAACACGATTTCCGAAGCGCCCATATCCTTCGTGTACGAGAGCGAACATAATGCTGCAAAAGCGGCCGAAGTAAAGTTCTCTAAAGTTGAATATTGACATCTGACTCATATTCAATGACTCGGTCAAATATAGCAAGCATTCTACGTGGCTAATTTATTACTCTAAACATACTACCACTATTTGCGTGTTTCGCATTGGGAACTCAAGGTCCACCATAAGCAATGCTGATACTGCGATGCATTTATATTGTACAGACAGTGAGGGCTGTTGTGCCTCGATGTTACATTGTACTGTTGATGTTCATCCAGGGGATGGCGCTGTGACAGTATATTGCCACTGTACGTGCACTGAGGTGCGCTGTGTGTGGATGTTGCCGTGTGCTGCTGATGTTCATCCACGGGAGGGCGCTATGACAGTACATTCCCACTGTACATGCACTGAGGTGCGCTGTGTGTGGATGTTGCCGTGTGCTGCTGATGTTCATCCACGGGAGAGCGATGTGACAGTCTATTGCCACTGTACATCCACTGGGGTGCGCTGTGTGAGGATGCTGCAGTGCACTGTTAAAAAAGAACACTGGGTACAAAAGTCATAGCAGCAGAGTTAGTGCACCAAGGCCCATCGAGTCCACTCCTGCATTCTATCATGGCTCACCTATCGTTCCCACTCAACAAGATCTCCCTCTCTCACGAGACCCACAGAGGATGAGAGAGAGAGGAAGAGAGAGAGGAAGAGAGCGAGAGAGAGAGAGAGAGAGAGAGGAAGAGAGAGAGAGAGAGAGAGAGAGAGAGAGAGAGAGAGAGAGAGAGAGAGAGAGAGAGAGAGAGAGAGAGAGCACCCCTCAAATAGCTGCCTAGATAGAGAGCTACCTATTTACTATCAATATCCCCAGCTATCTCGCTGATAGCTGATATACAGATATCCAGCTTTCTAGCTGTCTAGCATTGCATGTAGATAGCTATCTAGGTAGTTCGCTATCTTGCTATCGAGATAGCTCACACGCTGTCTGGCAGTCTATCCTGCTGGCTAGCAATCCAACTCGAGATAGCTTGATTGATAGGTAAAGAGCTAACTATTTTGGTAGCAACATAGCTAGGTCACTAACGTGCCTGAGGGCTAGACAGATAGATAACTAGATAACTAGATCGTTAGCCAGTAGCTTTGGCGGCCAGATAGCGGGTTAGCTTGATGGAGCTTTGCTAGATGGCTAGTGAGCTAGGCATCTAGCCAGCTATACCAGTAGATAGCTCACGAGCCGGATCGCAAGAAAGTTTTATAGCGATTAATGAGCTATCTAGCTAGATCGAAATAGGTCTCTCTCGTTCTCCCTTTCACCCCCCCCCCCCCCCCGAGAGCGAGCGAGCGAGAGACCGCACTCCACAAAGAGCTGCCTACGCAACTAGCTAACTATCTTTGCTATGCAGAGATCCAGCTATCACACTATCACACCATCCATCTGTCTAGCGTTCAAGCTATCTAGCAATGCAGGTATTTGGCTATCTAGAAAGCTAACACGCTAACTGACTGCCTTTCCCGCTGGTAATCAATCAGGAGCACAGGGGCCTGAGAGGTGACCTCTACAGGCGAAATGGGTATGAGGGGAATAAATTGAGTGAATGCACAGTCTGGCAGCTTGTTCCATACATCCACCATCCTTTGTGTGAAAAAGTTACCCACCAGGTTCCTACTAATCTTTTCCACATTCACCTTGAACCTATAAAGGTAGCGCAGTGGTAGAGTTGCTGCTTTACAGCGAATGCAGCGCCGGAGACTCAGGTTCGATCCTGACTATGGGTGCTGTACTGTAAGGAGTTTGTACGTTCTCCCCGTGACCTGCGGGGGTTTTCTCCGAGATCTTCGGTTTCCTCCCACACTCCAAAGACGTACAGGTACGTAGGTTAATTGGCTGGGTAAATGTAAAAATTGTCCCTAGTGGGTGTAGGATAGTGTTAATGTACGGGGATCGCTGGGCGGCACGGACTTGGAGGCCGCAAAGGCCTGTTTCCGGCTGTATATATATGATATGATATGATAAGATAAATGATGCAGGAAGGTGTTTTGGAGTAAAATGGATCCCATAGGCAATTATTATTCACTGTGAGGTCGTCTTTGCATCGGGGATGGAATTTCCATTCCTGACCCATTGCCCTGCAAACGGAAGTGCATATTCCTGATCCCTTTATTGCGGATTCCCACCCCAGACGAGGACAGACCCCAACATGCCCAGATAACATTTAACACCAAGTGACGCCACTCTGTTCACCACCCGCTCTCTGTCTATTCCATTCAGTGGAACCTCTCTCTTCACTCCCCATCTGTTCCGTCGTGAGCTTCATCCAGTCCTCCCGTACAGGCAGACGGAACATCTTCACTCTGATCCCCAGCCACGCACTACGCTACACAGGGACATTCACATGTTGCCATTGATCGGCCCCATCATTTACTTTCCAACTTTCTAATCATTGATGCCTTCTGCTCCGTCTCATGGCCCCGAATCTTCAACTTACGTAAGCTGCTTCTACGGATGCTGCATGACCCGCTCAGTTATGTCTCTCTATTCAAGATAACAGCGTCTGTATTCTCCTTTGAAATGAAAGATTTATATTGTTTGATGACGGAGATTTGTTTCGTCGTCCATTAACTGATCATTATTGACGTTTGCCACAGTCTTTGTATGAAGCCCGGACTTCGATTGAGTTGATTTCCTGATAATTCGCCTTCATATTGCGACTCAATCTTCCGTAACGCATATCCAATCGGACCGATTACTGTGCCTTCGCTCTGTGAAACTGCAAATAGCTTAACTTCATCGATCAGCCATGATCGCATTGAATGGCGGTGCTGGCTCGAAGGGCTGAATGGCCTACTCCTGCACCTATTGTCTATTGTCTATTGTCTATCGACCGAGGGCAGACCTAATGGAGACCCCCGGTCTCCTCTGACCACTGCTGTGTTGCTCTTTTCGTTGGTGCTTCGTTATTAAATCTTTCTGAATGCCAGCAGGAGCACCACCAATAGATGATCGGATGACAAACGAGAGCGACAAATGGAACGGCAGGCATACTTACTGGTCGTGTAGGTCAGAGTGCTTAAGCCCTGCCGAGGGGGATGGGCTGGGGGAGAGAGAGAGTTGTTGATTTTAGTTACCTGTGCATTCCTGAGGCTAGATTGGTTGAGTTCATCGCAAATGATGAACAGTACCATAGGGTTTGGTTCTTAAAGAGAGTTCATGACCGAGTATAATTCATCCGCTGCCACCTTGGTGTTGGCTTTGTGTGGTATGTGGACCGCCGACACGATGTTTGCGGTGAATTCCCCCGGCCGATTAAATGGACTGCACATAGTGAACGGGTATTAGAGACATAGAAACATAGATAAATAGGTGCAGGAGGTGGCCATTTGGCCCTTCGAGACAGCACCGCCATTCTTTGTGATCATGGCTGATCATCCACAATCTGTACCCCGTGCCTGCCTTCTCCCCGTATCCCTTGATTCCGCTGGCCCCCAGAGCTCTGTCCAACTCATTTTTAAATGCATCCAGTGAATTGGACTCCACTGTCTTCTGTGGCAGAGAATTCCACAAAGTCACAACTATCTGGGTGATTTTGTTTTTGCACCTCCGTTTTAAATGGCCTCCCCTTTATTCTTAGACCGTGGCCCCTGGTTCTTTCCTTTTCCCGAATCTGACACCATTGAGATAATAATTGCCCTATTTGTTTTCGCCGCCAAAGTGGATAACCCGACATTTATCTACGTCATACTGCATCTGCCATGCATCTGCCCACTCACTCAACCTGTCCACGTAACCCTGCAACCTCGTAACATCCTCTTCACAGTTCACACCTCCACCCAGCTTTGTCATCTGCAAACTTGCTAGTGTTACTTCTAATTCCATCATCCAAATCATTAATATATATGGTAAATAGTTGCGCCCCTGCGTCGAGCCTTGCGGCACTCCATTCGCCAGTGCCTGCCATTCTGAAAGGGACCCATTTATTCCTACTCTTTGCTTCCTATCTGCAAACCAATTATCTATCCATGTCAATACCCTACACCCAATACCATGTGCTCTAATCTTGCTCACCAATCTCCGTGTGGGAACTTACCAAAGCCTTCCTGAACGCCTTGATACACTACATTCATTGGCTCTCCATCCATTTTACTTGTCACATCCTGAAAAAAATTCAGAAGATAGTGAAGCAGGATTTCCCCATCATAAATCCACGCTGACTTGGACCAATCCTTTTACTGCTATCCAAATGCGCCGTTATTACCTCTTTAATAATTGACCCCACCATCTTTTCCAACACCGATGATCTATAATTCCCGTTTTCTCTCTCGCTATTTTCTTGAAAAATACGTTAACATTCGCTCCCCTCCTATCCACAGGAACTCATCCTGAGTCTATTGAACATTGGAAAATGATCACCCATGCGACCACGGTTTCGAGAGCCATCTCCTTGAGTACTCTGTGATGCAGACCATCAGGAGCTAGGGATTTATCAGCCTTCAGTCCCACTGAACTAAGCTAACTGAACTATTTCGTGGCATAGTCTGCTTGTTCCATAAGGATTTCCGTCGTGCTGGTTGACTCTATAACTATAAATAGAGTGGGATTGTGTGACTGGAAGACAGCCGGGGATGAGTCGCGAATTGGCCTCTTATTGCTTTTCCGCGGCTGGGCATAATTTAGAAATAAATCGCACTTGCTTGAAAATAACATTTTATATCAAAGATTCCATTTGTCAACTGTTGCGAGCTGTGCGAAGTTCTATTTTTAGTTCCTCAGACACTGAAGCGCTGACTCTCATTTTAGTTCCATCCCGGGTGAACAATTCCCGGGCGTTGCCCAACTTCCAGCTTTTGGATAATGGGGACATCCGGTGTACAGATCGAGAACTGCTACCCACCAGTCAATCAATTGATCATTTGGGGATAATTCCTCGCAGTGGGTAGTTTCCGCATTTCTTTTTCTAAATTTGGTGCGTCTGATCGTCACTATTGCTGCTCTGGAATCTGGGGAAGATACATGCTGTTGTACGACTGCTTTGTTCATTTATTGATCACAGCACACCAGCTGCCTGCTAAGCAGTCGGCCAGGGTTTGATTACCGGTCACCGCAGTTTGCCCAAACCATGGGCAATCCGCCTTCCTGGAGCAGCGGAGATTTCGTTCAGATCGCAATCAGCACACATTAATAAAATGTAAGAATTTTTAATTCAGTTCAATGGGTTTCATGGCCAATTATCACTCACTGTGAGCTGGTCCCTGGATCCGGGATGGAATTCTCAACCGTCAGCTTTTCCCGGTAAACCCATGAAAGCATAGAAAAATAGGTGCAGGAGGAAGCCACTTTTCCCATAGAGCCAGCACCGCCATTTATTGTGATCATGGCTGACCATCCATAATCAGTAACCCGTGCCTGCCTTCTCCCCATATCTCTTGATTCCACTAGCCCCTAGAGCTCCATCGAACATGCTTTTAAGTTCATCCAGTGAATTGGCCTCCACTGCCTTCTGTCGCAGAAAATTCCACAAATTCATATCTCTCTGGGTGAAATGGTTTTTTCTCACCTCAGTTTTAAATGGCTTCCCCTTTATTCTTAGACCGTGGCCCCTGTTTCACGACTCCCCCAGCATTTGGGAACTTTTTTCCTGAATCTGGTTTTTTCCAGTCCTCTTTAAATGTTATACGTTTCTACAAGATCCCCTCTCATCCTTCTAAATTCCAGTGAAGACAAGCCGAGTCTTGAATCTTTGCTCATATGTCAGTCCTGCCATCCCTGGGATTAACCTCCGGAACCTACGCTGCACATGCCTCAGTAGCAAGGATGTCCTTCCTCAAATTAGGAGACCAAAACTGCACACAATACTCCAGATGTGGTCTAACCAGGGCCCTATACAACTGCAGAAGGACCGCTTTGCTCCTATACTTATTGCAGCTTTCCACAATTAACTAGGGCAGACCACAACATCCAGACAATATGTTCACACCCAGTGTCGTCAGTCTGTCCCCCACCCTCCCCCTGTCTATTTCTCTCTGTGGAATCTTTCTCCTCACTTCCCATTTGTTCCGTCAGGACCTTCATCATGTCCTCCCGAACAGACAGACGGAACATCTCATTCCGCCCTCAGCCATACGCTATGCTACACAGCACATTCCATGTTCCCCCTGCCTGTCCCCATGATAGCTTTACCTACTTTACTATAATTCAGCTCCCTGTGCTCGACCTCGCTGTGAATCGGGCCGCAACGTCGAATGAGACCTGTTGCTTCACAGACCTGCTTGACCAGCTGAGTTCCTCCAGCGTGCTGTTGCAGGATTCCAGATTCTGTATCTCTATTCCCTTTTGATACAAAACTTATTTTTCTGTGTTGGTGGAAGTTCTTACTAATCACGAGCCTGTCTATCCCTGCTTTTAAATTATCTGATGACGGCATCCACATCCGTCTGTGGCAGAATTCCACAGATTCACCACTCTCTGTGTTACTTGCGAGCGGCACATTCCTTGTATGTGTACATACTTGGCCAATAAACTTATTCATTCATTCATTCCTTCATTCCTTCATTCCTTCATTCATTCATTCATTCATTCATTCATTCATTCATTCACTCATTCTCTGACTGGCCTCAGAATAAAATGCCGTACTTTTTAAAATGAGATGTTGAGGAATTTATTTCGTCAGAAGGTGGTAAATCTTTGGAATTCTGTTACAGACGGCTGTGGAAACCGACATTGTTATTTTTAAAGCGATGATAGACAGGTTGGTGATTTGTAAGAGTGTCAACGGTTACGGCGAGAATGGAGTTGAGTGGGAAAGATAGGTGAGCCATGATTGAATGTCAGAGTAGATTCGATGTGCCCAATACCTTAATTATGCTGCAATGGCTAATGCACTTACTGTTTTGTTTAACAGTGCACCGCATCATCCACACACAGCGCGCCTCAGTGCATGTACAGTGGCAATATACTGTGACGGCGCTCTCCCCTCGATGAACATCAGCAGCACTCGGCAACTTCCACACACAGCGCACCTCAGTGGATGTACAGTAGCAATAGACTGTCACATCGCTCTCCCGTGGACGAACATCAGCAGCACACTGCAACATCCACACACAGCGCACCTCAGTGCATGTACAGTGGGAATATACTGTCACAGCGCCCTCCCGTGGATGAACATCAGCAGCACACTGCAACATCCACACACAGCGCACCCCACAACTTTACTTCGGCGGCTTTTGCAGCATTGTGTACAGTTATGTTCGCTCTCGTACACGAAGGATATGGGCGCTTCGGAAATCTTGTTCAAGACGTTTACAAGAACATCGCCTGGAGCGTATGAACAACCAGACGTTGGACTGATTCATCGGAGTTCGGGCAGTAACCTGATAGATCGATAGCAAATCATGAGAGGCAAAGATATGGTAAACAGTCAGAACATTCCTCTCAAGATGGAAATATCAAGTATTGAAGGCCACCCCTTTATGGTGAAAGGGATGAAGTTTAAACGAGGTGTGCGGGGAAAGCAAGGGGCAGTAAGTGCATCGAACGCAATACCGCAGGTGGGCATTGGGTGATAAGGAATAGGAGTAGAATTAAACCATTCGTTCGGCCAATCGTCTTATCCGCCAATCTTTTTCCCTCCAAACCCCATTCTCCTGCCTTCTCCCCTTAACTTCTGATACCTGTATTAATCAAGAATCTTTCTGTCTACACCTTTAAATATCCACTGACGTGACCTACACAGCCTGTTGTGGCAAATAACTCCACAAATTCATCACCTTCTGACTAAATAAATTTCTGATCATCTTCAAAAGAGAACGTAGATTAATTCTGAGGAAATGATCTCTTGTCCGAGACGCTCCCACAGGTCGAAACATACTTTCCACATCCACTGGATCTAAACCATTCACATATCTATATTTTTCAATGAGGTCCACCCTCATACTTCTAAACTCCGAGTGCAAGCCGGGAGCCGACAAACGCTCGCCATAGGTTAACTTATTGCTGGGATCATTCTTGTAAACCTCCTCTGGACCCTCTCCAGAGCCAGCACACCTTTCCTCTGATATGGTGCCCAGAATTGCTCACAATATTCCAAATGCGGCCTTCCCAGCGCCTTGTTTTGCCTCAACATTACATCCGTGTTTCTGTATACAAGTCCTCTTGAAATAAATGCAAGCAATGAGTTTGCTTCCATTAGACAATAGACAGTAGAAAATAGGTGCAGGAGTAGGCCATTCGGCCCTTCGAGCCACCACCACCATCCCATGTGATCATGGCTGATCATTCTCACCGATTCAACTAGCAGATAAAAATTTTGGGAATCTTTAACCAGCACTCCCAAGTCCCTTTGCACTTCCGATTTATGGATTATTTCCCCACTTAGACAATAGTCTACGCCATTATTCCTACTACCAAATACTCCGCACTTTGCTACACTATATTCCATCTGCCACTTCTCTACTTCTAACGGCTGCGGCTCGCTGGCAGTCTGTTCGTCTTTTTTCCTTTTTTTTGTTGTGTGTCGGTGTTGGGATGGTTTTTGTTTTTGTTTTTCGGCTGTGTATGTGTGGGGGGGTGGGGTGGGGGGTGCTGGGGGAAAACTTTCCTTTTTAGGTCTCTTCCTCACGGCGCGGGGCGCGACTCGGCCGCGGGCCTTCCATCGCCGGCGGGGCCTTCCATCGCACGGTGCGGCTCGGCCGCTGGACTTTACACCGCTGGTGCGGCTCGGCCGCGGGACCTAACATCGCCCGGTGCGGCTAGGCCGCGGGACTTTACATCGCTGGTGCGGCTCGGCCGCGGGACCTAACATCGCCCGGTGTGGCTCGGCCGCGGGACTTAGCAGCGCACGGTACAGCCGGGGGGCCTTCCATCGCCGGCTCGGCCGCGGGACTTTTCAGCACCCGGTGCGGCTCGGCCGCGGGGCCTTCAACCGCCCGGCTCGGCCGCGGGACTTTTCAGCTCCCGGTGCGGCTCGGCCGCGGGGACTTCCATCGCCCGGCTCGGCCGCGGGACTTTTCAGCTCCCGGTGCGGCTCGGCAGCGGGGACTTCCATCCCCATGCGGGGACTATGCGGGTCGGTCGGGGACGAGCTGTCTGTCCGTGGGCGTGGGGAAGAGAGTGGAAGTTTTGTTGCCTCCATCACAGTGAGGGGGTGTTTGGAGTCACTGTGATGGATGTTTGTGTTGGGGTCATGTGTCTTGTGTTCTTTTTTTTTGTATGTGACTGCAATGTAATTTCGTTCGGTACCTCGGTACCGAATGACAAATAAAGCTCTGTATTCCCCCAACATGTCCAAGTCCTTCTGCAGAGTCCATGCTTTCTCTAAACTACCTGCCCTTCCACCTCTTTTCGTAACATCCGCAAACTTGGCCACAAAGCCTTCAATCCCCTCGTCCAAATCATAATATAAAACGTGGAGTAGCGGACAAACACCGATCCCTGAAGATCTCCACTAGTTACTGTGAGCCAACGAGAAAAAAATCCCCCTTTATTGACAATCTATGTCTTGTGCCATCCAGCCAACCAGTTATCCATGCTGGTGTCTGCCCTTTGACACCGTGGGCTCTCATCTTCCTCGGCAGCCATCTTGTGACATCTGATCAAAGGTTTTCTGAGAATCAAAGTAAACAACATCTACTGTCTCTCCTTTGGCTGACTTGCTATTTACGTCTTCAAATAATTCCAGCAAATTTATCAAACACGACCTTCCCTTCACAAAGCCATGCCCACTTATGCCTATTTCATCGTGCACTTATAAATACTCTGTCATATCATCCTGTATAACGGGTCCTAACATCTTACCACCCACTCCACTGGAGTTGGAGGCAGATACAATAGTGTTATTTAAGACAAGTTCAGATTATCAGGTAATGAAGGGATATGCATTGTGAGAAGGCAGGTAAGGTTGGTCGTCTCGTGTTCGGCACAGATATTATTAGCCGAAAGTCCTGCCGTCCCTTGTACTTCGTGTAGGAAAGAAAAGCAGATGCTGGTTTAAATCGAAGGTAGACACAAAATGCTGGTGTAACTCAACGAGACAGGCAGCATCTCTGGAGAGAAAGAATGGGTGACGTTTCGGGTCGAGTCCCTTTTTTGGACTGATGTCGGAGAGGTCGGCGGGAAAGTGATGGAATGTTGTCGGAGACAGTGAGACTGGTGGGAGAACTGGGAAGGAGGAGGGGTGGAGAGAGAGGGAAAGCAAGGGGTAATTGAAATTAGATAAGTCAATGTTCATATCGCTGGTATGTTAGCTGCCCAAGCGAAGAATGAGGTGCTGTTCCTCGAATTTGCGCTCGGCCTTATTCTCACAATGGAGGATGCCCAGGACTGAAAGTTCAGATTGGGAATGGGGGAGCAGGGTGAGTTAAAGTGCTGAGCAACCGGGTGATCAGGTACGACTGTGTGGAGCTGTTCAGCGAAACGATCGTCGAGCTTGCACTTGGTCTCTCCGATATCACTCCAGCAGTAATATCATACTATATACCGTTACACCAGTACTACCCCACAGCGCGTCACTCCATCAGTACTATCCAACAGTACACCATTACACCAGTACTACCCTACAGTTCATCACTCCATCAGTACTATCCAACAGTACACCATTACACCAGTACTACCCTACAGTGCGTCACTCCATCAGTGCTACCGCACAGTGTCACTCCATCAATTCCATCCCACATTATGTCACAACAACAGTACTACCGCACAATATGTCACCCCATCAGAACTACCACAGAATGTGCCATTACTTCAACACTACCCTACGTTAGGTTACTCCATCAATACTACTTCACAGTCTGTCACTCCATCAGTACTACATGTTACTCCATTAGTCGTACCCAAGAGCGTGTCACTCTCATCAGTACAACCCCACAGTATGTCATTCCATCATTTGTTCCCGACGGTGTTTCACTGTGTCAGTACCACCTTAAGTATGTAATTTCATCAGTTCTACCCACAGTTTTTCACCCCTTCAATAATACCATCGAATGTGTCACTATATCAGTACTACCCCCAAAATATACCAGTCCTTCACTACTACCCCACAGGATGCTAATCCATAAGTATTATCGCACAGCGTGTCACTCCATCAGTACTACCAAATCGTCGGCTACTTCATCATTACTGCATCACAACGTGTCATTCATTCGGTACTATCCCATAGAATGCCATTGCATCAGTACTAGCAAATGGATAGTCATTCCATCAGTACTATCCCACAGTGCATCATCCGATCAGTTCTCCCCCTCAATGTGTCACTCCATCAGAACTACACTATAATGTGTCATTACATCAGTCCTGCCCCATTTAGTTTCACACCATTAATACTATCCGACAGTGTGCCACGACATCAGTACTACCATATCGCTTGTTCCTCCATCAGTACTACCGCACACTGTGTCACTCTATGAGTAATACACCAAAATGTTTTACTCCATCAATGCCCGCCCACAGTTTGTCACTTCACTAGTACTACCCCAAAGTGTATTGCTCCATCTGTACTGCCCACATTGTGTCACTCCATCAACACTACCCCACTGGTCATCACTCCATCAATACAAGCCTACAGTGTGTTAGACGATCATTACTAGAACACACTATGTCACTCCATCAGTACACCCCCAGAGCGTGTCACTTCATCGGTACTACCGCACTGTACACCATTCCATCAATACACACCCACGGTGTTTTTCAACATCAGTACCACGTTGTGTATCATTCCATTAGTACTACCACACAGGGTGTCACTCTATCAGTACTATCCAACGGTGTGTCACTCCATCAGTACTACACAATGAGTCCTTCCATCAGTACTACCCCACAGTGCTTCAATCCACCAGTATTACTCTGGTATATGTCTATCCAACAGTGCTACACCGCAGGGTGTCACTCAATCAGTACTCTTCCACAATATGCTATTGCGTCAGTACTGCCACATAGTGCGCCATTCCATCAGTACTACCTCAAAGTTTATCACTCCAACAGCACTACCTCAGTAGTAAAATATAGTTTGTTACTCCATCTGTACTACCCTGAACTGTGCCACTCCATCAGTGCCTCCCCATAGAGCATCGGACCATCAGGAATATCACTGGGGTTATCGTCGCATCAGTACTACGCCAACGTTTGTCACTCCATCAGTACATACCATTGATTATCACTCCATCAGTATACCACGCAGCGTGTCACTCCATCAGTACTACCTCACAGTGTCAACCCATCAGTACTTCCTCGCAGTGTCACTCCATTAGTATTCCCACAGTATGTCACTCCATCAGCCCTACCTCACTTTGTCACTCCAACAGTAATTCCCCACAGTTTCACTCTATTAGTATTTCCCCACAATGCCTCACGCCATTAGCACCACCCGATGTTTATCATTCAATCAGGACTATCCCAGTGTGTCACCCCATAAGTGCTGCCACAAATTGTGTCACTCCATCAGTATTGCCGCTCAGTTTGTCACTGCATTAGTACTACACCACAGTTTGTCATCACAATAGTACTACCGCTCAGTGTGTCACTCCGTCGGTGAAACCGCGCAGTGTCTCACTGCATTAATACAACTCCGTGGTGTTGCACTACATCGGTCACTACATTGCCCCACATCATGTCACTCCAGTGCAAACCTAGAACGTGTCACTCCATCAATGCTCCCCGCAATATGTCCTTCCATCAGTACTCCCCAAAGTGTTTCACACCATCAGGTCAAATTTAAATCTGCCATTCCATCCGCATTACCCCACAGTGTGCTAACCCATCGCTGCGACTCCATAGTGTGTAATTCCATCACTATTTCACCACAGTTTTTCATCGCAACCGTACTACCGCAGAGCGTGTCAGTCCATCAGTATTACTGCGTCACTCCATCAGTATTACTGCGTCACTCCAACAGAATGTGCTATTACATCCGTGCTACCCCGCAGTGTGTCATTCCATCAACACATCTCCACAGTACGTCATTACACCAGTACTACTCCACAGTGTTACACTCCATCAGTACAACACTGGAGCGTGTCACTCCATCAGTACTACCCTACAATATGTTATTCCATCACTATTACACCACAGTGATGCACTCCATCAGTACTGCCTTAAGCTTGTTATTCCATTATGTACAACCACACGGACTCATTCAATTAATATCACCCAACAGTGTAACCCTCCATCTGTACTGCCCCACCGTCAGCCCTACTTCAGTGTGAAAGTCACAATGTGCAACCCGACAGTACCACCGAACATTGTGTCAATACTGCAGTACTCGCCCACTGTGCGCCATTCTGTCCATACTACCCCCAGTGTGTCATTCAATCAGCACTACACCGAAGTATGTCATTCCATCAGTACAACCGCGCAGTGTGTCACTCCATCAGTACTACTCCACAGCGTGTCACTCCATCAGTTTTACCCCAAGGGGTGGGGTGATGGAGTGACAATTTGCGTGGTAGTACTGATGCAATGACATGAGTACTACCACGCAGTTTGTCACTCCGTCAGTACTACTTCAGTGTGGAACTATATCAGTACGACCCCAGGGTGTCATTCCATCAATTCTACGTCACAGTGTGCCAGTTCCTCAGTACTACCTCACAATGTATCACTACATTAGTCTACCCCACATTGTTTCATCCATCAATTCTTCCCCACAGTATGTCATTACAACAGAAATACCTCACAATTTGTCACTAAATCAGTATTATTCCACTGTGTGTCACTTCGTCAGTACTACTCCACAGTTTGTCATAACAACAGTACTACTCATTGTGTCACTCCATCAGTATTACCCGCAGTGTGTTACTACATCAGTAGAGGCCCACGGTGTATCACTCCATCAGAACTACTGCAAAGTGTGTCACTTCATCAGTACTACTGCAGTGTGTCACTCCATCTGTACCAACCCACAGTGTGTTAATCCACACGAACTGCATCAACTGGTGTTAATCCATCAGTACTACAGTGTAGTGCTGAAGTGTTCAAAGTAGGAGGCCCCTGTCATGATGCAGAAGCTGACTGAACTCTTCCAGTCCATGTGTAATGAAGGGAAGGTCCCACAACAGCTGAAAGATGCCAGCATAGTCCACATACACAAGAGGAAAGGCAACCGCCAGTCTTGCGACAATCATCGAGGCATCTCCCTCCTGTCCATAGCTGGGAAGATCTTGGCTCGCATCCTGCTCAACCGTCTCATTCAACACCTTGAGCAGGGTCTCCTTCCAGAAAGCCAGTGTGGTTTCCGTGCTGGGCGTGGAACTGTCGACATGATATTTGCTGCACGCCAACTCCAGGAAAAATGCCAAGAGCAGCACAGTGACCTGGTCGTGACCTTCGTCGATCTGACAAAGGCCTTCGACACTGTCAGCAGAGATGGCTTGTGGATAATGCAGAAGTTTGACCGTCCCAGCAAGTTCATCACGATTGTCCGGCAGTTCCATGACGGCATGATGGTGAAAGTGCTAGTTGATGGAGACGGAAACCGTTCCAGTGACAAACGGCGTGAAGCAAGGTTGTGATCTTGTCCCTACACTCTTCATCATGGTCTTCTCTGCCATGCTGACCGATGCCTTCCGTGACTGCCAGGATGGAATACACATCAGGTACAGGAACTGACAGCAGGCTGCTCAACCTCAGGCGCCTGCAAGCTGTTACAAACGTGAAGGAGACCATCATCAGAGATTTCTTGTTTGCTGGTGACTGCGCCCTCAACGTCAGCGCAGAGCACAAGATGCAGCATGAAATGGACTGCTTCTCACAGGCCTGTGACAACTTTGGTCTCGCCATTAGCACCAAAAAGACTGAAGTTATGTACCAGCCCGCGCCTGGAAAGCCCTATCAGGAACCACACATCACGGTGAAGGGGCAGAATCTACAGGCAGTCGACAGCTTTACCTATCTGGGTAGTACACTCTCGCGAGTGGTGAACATTGACGCTGAGGTCAACAACAGGATTGCCAAGGCCAGCGCTGCATTTGGGCGACTCCGTGGGAATGTTTGGGAGCGGAGAGGACTCAGCCTTACCACCAAGCTGAAGGTCTACCGTGCAGTGGTACTCTCTGCCAGTGAGACCTGGACTGTCTGCAGCAGACATGCCAAACAGCTCAACCACTTTCACTTGAGCTGCCTATGTAGACTCCTTCACCGTGGTGGCAGGACAAAATTCCCGACACAGGGATCTTGGAATTGGCCGGAATCCCCAGCGCCCACACCCTCCTACGGAAAGCCCAAGCCAGATGGGCAGGCCATGTCGTCAGAATGCCGGAAAGTCGACTGTCAAAACAGCTTCTGTATGGGGAACTGTGTCAGGGCAAGCGCTCAGTAGGAGGAAAGAAGAAACGGTTTAAGGACTGCCTCAAAGTGTCCCTCAAAGACTTGGACATCAACCTCAGCACTTGGGAGTCTCTTGCTCTGGACCATCCAACCTGACGTAGCAAGCTCACCACAGGAGCCCGTGCAGCAGAGAACAGACGCACTGAAGAGGCCCAGAGGAAACGCACCGCGCGCAAGGCCCGGGCTACCTCTACTTCCACTGCAGCACCCATCCACTTGTGTCCTACGTGTGGGCGTGCCTTCCGGGCCCGGATTGGCCTCACCAGTCACTTCAGGACCCACAGTCACCAATCCTCCAACTGAAAGTGAAGTCATGGTCATCTTCGAACCCGAAGGACGAACAACAAAAACAACACAGCGCATTGTGTCACTCCATCAGTACTACCCCCAAATTGTGTCACTCCATCAGTGTACTGCCCAGTGTGTAACTCCATCAGTACTACTGCGCAGTGTGTCACTTCATCAATACAACTTCAAAGTGTGTCACTCCATCTGTACCAACCCAGTGTGATAATCCACCATTATTACCATACATTGTGTCACTCCATCAGTTCCACTGCACAGTGTGTCACTCCATCAGTAATGCCCCACACCGTGTCACGTCGTCACTAAAACCCACAGTATGCCATTACATCATTACAAACACACATGTTCACACCCTCAAACACAGTCGAACACGCACACACACACACCCGCGCACGAAGACACACACAATCTCTCAAATGCAATCACAAACAATCAAATATACTCTCACACATTCTCACATACAATCACACGTACACATGCACTCACACTAACAGATATTCACACGCACTAGCACGAAGAGACACGCACTTATCACACACTTACACACGAACTCATTCTCTGCCAACACCATCATATACTCTCCCACACACGCACATACGCACACACACACACTATCAAAGAATTACATACTCAAACACTGACAAACTCACATCCCACATATTCTCTCACATTCTCACAAACAGCCACACACACGCACAGACGCAAACACTGTCCTTCACAAACCCACATGCACTCTCCCACTCAGAGACACAGATACATTCAATCGCACATGCGTCCACACTTACTAATGCTCACACACTCACACGCACACTCACGCACTCGCACACACACACACACACACACACACACACACACACACACACAAATATAGGCACATTTACAAACTCTACCGCTCTCTCACACGCAGACCCGCATGCACACGTGCACATTTTGGGATTGAGTGTATCCTTGGATGTTCGCGTCGAGCAGCGCAGCGCAGCGTGGCCGGGAGTGTTCTCGGTGAGCGGGGCCAAGCCCTTCAGTCGGCCCGTGTCGGCCCGGCTCGCCCACCGCGGATGGCGATGAGAACCGCGCCTCGGGAGCGAGGAGGGGGCCGCGAGGAACCGCAGAGAGCGAGGTGGACCGTCGGAGAGCGAGGAAGGCCGCCGAGAACGAAGGGGCGACCCGCGGTGCGGCGGCAGGCAGGAGATACAACTATCCGGCCAACGTTTGTAACTTTGTCGACGTCAAAATGTGGCGACACTTTTGTACCGCCCAGGTGAGGTCTTCTACATGATGTTACCGGGTTGTCTGCAAAACTAAGCATTTCACTCTACCTGGGTACGTGATAATAAGATATCACTGAATCATTGAAATTCCTGCAACCGCATACACCAACACATACGCACACATCGACTCATGTGCACAATCTCACACATTCACACTCGCATACACGTGCTAGCACACTCTTGCACCGACTCGCACACTCACACTGTCACACACAATCAATATCCAATGCGAGTCAGGCTACACCTCTGGAGAAATCTAGTTGAGTGTGTCAGTTCAGTGTAGTTTATTGTCACGTGTACCGAGGTACCGTGAAAAGCTTTTGTTGCGTGCTACCCAGTCAATGGAAACAAAATACATCATTACAGTCGAGCCATTTACAGAGTATAGATACATGATAAGGGGATAACGTTCAGTGCGAGGTAAAGCCTGCAAAATCCGATCGGGGATAGTCCGAGGATCAACAAAGAGGTAGATAGTAGTTCAGCACTGCTTTCTGGTTGTGGTGGGATGATTCCGTTGCCTGATAACAGCTGGGAAGACGCTGTCCCTGAAACTGGAGGTTTGCATTTTCACACTTCTATACATTTTGCCTGATGGGAGAGAGGAGAAGCAGGAGTGGCAAGGGTGCGACTCGTCCTTGATTATGCTGCTGGCCTTGCCGAGGCAGCGTGGTTTATAAATTGAGTCAATATAACGGAGGTTTCTTTGTGTGATGGTCTGGACAATTCGCAGCAATTTCTGGCGTTCTTGTATGGAGCTCTTCCCAAACCAAGCTGTGATGCATCTTGATAAAATACTTTCTATGGTGCATCTGTCGAAGTTGGTGAGAGTTGTAGCGGGCACGCCGAACTATCTAAGCCTGCTAAGGACATGGATTGGTGAAGTTCGGTTCGAGACCCTTCTTCAGACTGATTCTGGTGGGAAGGTGGAGAAGGCTGGAACAGCAGGACAAAACGAGTTGAATGATGAGTGGGTGAATACCGTTTTCATAGTTAGGTGGTTGAGACCAGAGGTTAAAAGATAAATGTTGCGAGATAATGATTGAGCAGGTTGGAATTATAAAAAGAGAGGAGGGAATATCGGTTGAAGGTGGAGGTGGAGGGGATGAACAGGTGCGAGTCCGCGTGAAGCAAGAGAAAGAGCGAGGGAAAAGCGGGAAGTTGCACGTTAGCTACCTGGCATTTGCTAATGTTCATACCATTAGGTTGCAAGGTTCCCAAGCGGACTATGAAGTGGCGTTCTTTCTGTTTTAATGTAACCTCTCTGGCGCTGGTGGAGGCCCAGGACAGAAAGGTCAGTGTGCGAGGGGGGGGGGGGGGGGGGGGGTTACAATGGCTTGCAACGGGGAGACACGGCAAGCCTTAGCAGAACGAGGGTAAGTGTTCGACAAAAAACGGTCGCCGAGTCTCCATTTCACCACGCCGATGTAAAGGAGGCCATATCTGGAACTCCACATGCAGTAGATGAGATTAGAGGAGGTGCAGGTGAACATCTGTCTCACCTGGAAGGGCTTCTCGAGCGTGAGGGAAGGGGTATAGGGACAGCTGTTACATCCCATGGTGGCTAACCGTTTTAACTGCACTTGCCAAGAAAGGCTTTGGAAAGCCTTTGGAAAGAAGCGATGGCAAGTGATGGAGAGGTGGGGAAATGGATAGAGAAATCGGTCGTACAAAGATAAAAGGGAGAGATAGAGGAGAAGACGAATGAGGAGGTGGAGGGAGAGTGAACTATCAAAGGGGGAGTGGGAAAATGAGGAGAGAGGGGATTTCAGAGCGAGTGGGTTGGCAAAAGGGGGAGAGGGAAGCATTAGAGAGATACAGGGAGAAGGAGGGAGAGATGCAGTAAGAGTGGGAGGGGGAGGGGAGAGAGGTTGGCAGAGAGCGGGTGGCACAGAGAGGGAGAATAGAGAGTGTAGGGGAGAGAGTAACAGTTCAGAGAGAGAATAGCAGTAAAGATGGAGAGAGAGAGAAAGAGAGGAGGGAGAGATGATGCATCATTCGCCGTGTGTTCTACTTTTAAGACAATTCTGAGGCGGCAATGGTTCTGTTCACTGAGTGTCGTGAGTCTTTGGGTCGTTCCTCCTCAGAGGTGATGAAGGTAGAGAATGTTGTTGTCCCAAGGCAAAGCCAGATCCATTCGAGACAAGCAAGGACTAAATGCTTACTAGGGGTTTCCGGGAGTGTGGGGTTGAGGTTACAATCAGTTCAGCCGCGATCACATTGAGTGTTAAAACAGAGTGGACGGGCCATTTTAGTCTGAGGTGAACTGTTGAACTAATTGATCACGCTGTGGACAAAGGCTGTCCAGTCCACCTTCAAACTGGGCACCAGAAGCCTTGAGACGGTCCCTTGAATTTGGGATTGCCTTGCTGGGTAAAGGAAATCAGATAAACAACATGTGGTGGAGAGATGGATCCGATGGAGTTTGAAACAATATTCCCTTTGCTGGAACAATGCCGCTCCCTATTTCCACCCCTCAGTATCGCCACAATTCCCACTCTTTGGAATTTCTCAATCAATTCCCTGAATAAATCACGACCTGTCTCAGAGGGATTTCACTTGGCTGATGTCATCTGTTTGCGACTCATTTCCAAATCTCTATTTTTTTAAATCTGTTGAAACTTCACTGTCCCGGTGGAGACGGAAAATGGTATAAAATCTCCGGGAATGTTCTGCCCCGGCATTTCATTCCGAGAGATTACCGGTAGCTCACGGGGAAACGTCGCTGGGCAGAGAAAATGGGGGAAAAGCTTTTGCAATATGACAACGTGGAGAAAATCTTGTACGTGATCATTGCTGCAGTTGGAGTCCCTGGTAAGTGAGCAGAACAATTCAAGTTTTATAACTCCGCCTGTTAACCGGTGTTGGCCTGATTCTGATCGTGTTACATGATTCACAACTGGTGAACGTTGTGCAAGAATATGTGAAGTATATCAAGTATATCCTCTCAGTGAAATATTTTTGAATTAACGCTGTGATTTTTCTCATTTTCAGGCAGCCGAAACTAACCCTCTCTTTCTCCCACTGCCGGGACCCACTAGAATGTTATTCTTGCCTTCAGTGGGACCTTGTCCAGAGGTATCCCAGTGCTCTGGACAGGCAGCTCTCCGGGACGGTGTGACTGGGAAGGGGTTTACATTGTGAAGTTCACTGTGTCTGAGTTATTGATCAGAGTGAACACCCGCTCCTGTGGACACGTCTCACTGTGGAGTCTGTCACAGTCGGATTCCACCGCCTGTTGGTCAATAATTGGATCGATCTCCTGAACCGGTGGCCGTGGATCTACCGGCGTGTGTTGTTACCGAACTGTGGAATTAATCCACTAACGGAGCCACTCTGCTGCCGGACACTAAGTTGTCCCTGCCTTCCCTCTGGAACCCTCCTCGTCCCCATCAGATGCCGAGTTCCCAGAGCCCTGGTTAAACGCGGCCGGTCACGGTTAAGTCTGTCAAACCGGCCCCATCAGAGACTGTGAGCGGGGTTAACTGTAGACAGGACCATTCCGCCTATTGTAGCGGGCGGCTGCTCGTTCCCTCCCCACCCTTTACCCCGCCCGTCGCCTTATCTCCTCTCCCCTGAAGCAGGCAGGTCGGGCACAGTCGGAGCCGGGTCTGACATTGTTAAACCTGCAGCCGCGCACCGACTCCAACACTCCTGATCTCCAGCTGAAAGTGGAGCCGGTGTTCAGCCCCGGAGACCGTGTTCAGTAATGCTCAGTGTCCATCCCCTTCTCTTTCCGCAGTGAATTTAGTGGCGATTGTGATCCTGTCCCGGGGAAAGTGCGGCCTCTCCACCTGCACCACTCGCTACCTGGTGGCCATGGCAGCGGCCGATCTACTCACCCTGATCACCGAGGTCATTTTGTATGACATCCGATACCATTACTTTAATTGGAGTTTCCTGACCATCACCCCTGTGTGCAGTGTTAACGATGTACTGAAGTATTCAGCTACAGAATGTTCTGTCTGGTTCACCGTCACTTTCACCTTTGATCGCTTTGTCGCCATTTGTTGCCAGAAGCTGAAAACTAAATATTGCACCGGGAAAACTGCGGCTGCGGTTCTCACAACAGCCGGCGTTCTGCTGTGTCTGAAAAACGTTCCCCGCTACTTCACACTGGAACCCCTGACAACCATCGACAATGTCCCGTGGTTCTGTGTCAGGGTGGGCAGTTATTTCACTGACCCGGGTGGGTGGCATTTGACTGGATCGACACGGTTTTAACTCCGTTCCTCCCTTTCGCTGTGATCCTGCTGCTCAACGCTCTGACAGTCCGGCACATTTTAGTGGCCAGTCGGGTCCGTCAGGGGCTGAGGGGTCAGAGCAAGGGGGAGAAGCGCAGTGACCCGGAGATGGAGAGCAGGAGGAGGTCTGTGGTTTTACTCTTCACCATCTCCGGCAGCTTCATCCTCCTGTGGATGACGGCGGTTGTAAATTTCGTCTATTATCAGATCACAGGGACTGGGAATGATATGAATGATTCTCAATGGATCTTTGGCTACGTCGGGGCTTTGCTGAAGAATCTCAGCTGCTGCACCAACACATTTATTTACGCGGTGACCCAGTCCAAGTTCAGGGAGCAGGTGAAGAGCGCGGTGAAATATCCGCTCACCTCAGCGCTGCGGCTCATTAATAAACCCGCGCCCTGAGCGCATCCCAGAGGGCGGCCGCAGTCTCTCCGCTCCGGGCTCCGGCTCCTCACATTCACCACCGCATCTTCCAGCTGTCAGTCCCGGGCGGATGATCCCATCGCCGGCCCCGCTCCGGGACCCCCAGCCCCTCACATTCACCCAATCACCCCCTTGCTCAAAGATGCAGATTAAGCAGGAAAAATAACACCATTGCCTGTCATATATATTGATCATTTTTAATAACAGTCCCCGATCATTGAAGTGTTTATTTCAGTTTCTACCCCCTCATTCTCATCCCCCCGCACTGGGGACCGGTCAGGGGTAGGGTGGTTGATACTCCCTCTCTCTCTCTCTCTCTCTCTCCCTCCCCCCTCTCTCCCTCCTTATCCCTCACCCCCTCTCCCCCTCTCTCTCCCCCGCTCTCTCTGTACCTCTATCCAGCCAGCCCTGTCCCTCGCTCCCTCTCTCTCTTTCTCTCTATCTCGCTCTATCTCGCTCTCTCACCCTCCCTCCCTCCCTCCTCCCTCTCTCTCTCTCTCTCTCTCTCTCTCTCTCTGCTCTCTCTCTCTCTCTCTCTCTCTCTCTCTCTCTCTTTTTTTTTTCTCCCTCCTATCCTCCTATCCTCCTATCTCTCTCACCCCTCTCTCTCTCTCTCTCTCTCTCTCTCTCTCTCTCTCTCTCTCTCTCTCTCTCTCTCTCTCTCTCTCTCTCTCTCTCTCTCTCTCTCTCTCTCTCTCTCTCTCTCTCCTATCCTCCTATCTCTCTCACCCCTCTCTCTCTTCTCCCCCCCCTCTCTCTCTCTCTCTCTCTCTCTCT